>NW_025536405.1:0-59664 GCF_020615455.1 Coregonus clupeaformis
GGGCCTTTACAGGTGTGGAGCAGCTCAAGGATGAGTGATCTCCTATCCGGAGCCTAGTGACCTGGACAAGCTTGGTAGCCCTGTCTGTTCGGGTGATATTGGAATCCGAGAGCGAAGGAGTGGGAGAAGCAATGGGACCCGGCCCAACCGGATCAGCTTCTCAGGTTTTCCAGTTTGGGTGAAAGAGGACTAGAATAGTCGATCATCGCCCACCACACAGGATTAGTGGAGAGTGTCCGATTCTGAACCCATGCAAGTGGGGCGCGCACGGGTTAACCAAGGAGGAGCCGCCAACACAGGCGAGGACTAACTGTTGCCTCTACTGTGGTGGTTCGGACATTAGCTACTCGCCACTGGTTCCCCGGCGGTCGCGGCAACCGCGCGGGCTCGCTAAAGTTGGGAGGACTTTTAGTGGAGCCAGTTGACTCCTCTCAATACCTCTGTCAGACCCCGTTTCGCGCAACTTATGAACAGGAATCAGAGCTTAGCGATTAACGCTTTATCGATTCAGGTGCCGGTGGAAGCTTTCTTGATGCCGAAAGTTGGTGGAACAGCTGGGCTTTCCAAGGAGCAATTGTCGGAAGCCATTGAAGCTACCACTGGACGGAGAGTTGGAACGTGATCACGATGAGGAATGAAACCGGTTAAGATGTTAGTTGTCGAATATTTGAGATGATTTTATTTTATTCTGCCAGCCTTCCCATGTGTTCCTCTGGTCTTGGATGCCCCTGGCTGAAGGAAACACAATCCCATCGGATTGGGTGAGGGAAGGTAACGAAGTTGGAGCCTTGATTGTCATGCTAACTGTCTCAAGACTGCCTGTCCCATCTCGGTTCCCAGTCAGATGAGGTAAACCGTGATTTGTCCCTGGTTCCGAGACATATCACGATTTGGGGAAGTGTTCAGAAAGCAGAAGGCTCTGTCACTCCCTCCCCACCGAACATATGATTGTAGCATATCAACCTGTCCCCGGAGCCGTTACCAAGGGAGAAAAGAGTAGCATCTCCCGATTGAACGTGAGGCTGGAGACTCTACATCAAGGAGCGTCCCTAGCTGCTGGTCTCGTCGCTCCTCGTCATACCTCAGGGGAGGATTCTTCGGGTCTTCGACTTGATTATGGGGTTGAATGAATCACGGTCAAGAAACAAGTGATCCCCTGGCTCTGATGAGTTCTGCCTTCGACAAGGGGCTACTGTTACTAAGCTAGACTTAGAGCGCGATTACATGGTGGATCAGAGAGGGGGACGATGAGTAAAATGGGTACTTGAGGTATCAGGTGATGCCGTTTGGACTGACCAATGCTAGGTGATTCAGAGTATGGTGAACGACGCCCTGAGAGGTGGGATCGGTCTCTTGTGTTTGTTTACTGATGATGAACCGATCTTTTGGAAGGAACCTTCGACCACGTCCAGCATGTCCGGCAGGTCAGAATGATTGTTGGAGAATCGGCTGCTTCGTGAAGGCCGAGAAGTGCGAGTTTCACTGCTCATTACCGAATTCTGTAATATCTCAGGGAGGAGAGAGATTAGGATGGGACTCAGGAGAAGGTTAGAGCGGTTTGGAATGGCTAATGGATATGTGATTGCAAGAGATTTTTTTGCGAATTTTAGTAGATTCATCCGGGATTATAGCCGGGTATGGCGCAGTAATGCCTTGAATTCAGTATCAGGACCTTCAAGTGGAATCCGGGAGTGCGCTGGATCGCAGCGTTTCGGGATTTGGAAGAGGCGATTCACCAACGCACCGACCCTTTCTCAACCGGACACTGCTTGTGTCGCCGTTGAATGGACGCGCCTGATGTGGGAGCTGGGTCATCCTGTCGCAGGATGAGGACAGTAAAATCCCTGGCGCCTACTATCGCGCCGCCTGGTGGAGAGGAATTAAAGTGGGTAACCGGAGCTACAGAAATTATGCTTGGAGGAGGGTGCACTGGTTGAGGGGGGGAGAACCGTTATGTGGATGACCACAAGAATCTTGGCTTAGGGCAATGGTAGAGCCCAACTCCCCGGCAGGCCGGGTGGGCGTTTTGTTTTTGAAAATTTTTCTCGACGTCATCGGATTAAGAAACTAAGGAGTTGTCCGGATGTTTAAGAGGAAGAGAGTGGGTCAAGATCGGGAGAAACTCCCGAACCGCGGGAGCAGTTGTGTGGAAGATTGAGGAGGAGGTGATGGGCCCTTCGACGTCGCTGGTAACGGTTGCACCCGGTGGTTGTTTGAGCCTGAGTCGGTTGGGATCTCTGCTGTCCTCAAATGGGTCCTACGCTAGCAAGATGGTTGGTACCTGGCGGGTCTCGACAATGGCGTTTTAAGAGTGGTGGCTCGCATGGCAGAGGATAGGTTTTGTGCTGCCTGTCAGTGTGTGCGCAGAATAAGAGTACCAAGCCAGCTCTGGACTACTTCACCCCCCTCCTATTCTCTGTGCGACTCATGGTGTATCTGGCCCTGGACTTTGTCACTGGGCTGCCCGCTTCTGAGGGGGGGAACACCGTGACTATCGTGGACAGATTCAGCAAACTGGCCCACTTTGTGCCAATGGCAAGCTTCTCTGGCTCGGGAGAGTCCGAGATCCTGGTTAGGGAGGTTAGGTCACGGTTTGCCCAGTGATAGTTCCCGACTGCGTGGTTCTCTAGTTTACCTCTTGCTGTCTGGAAGTCCTTCTGTGGCATTGGAGAAGTAGTTACATCTGGTTTTCACCCCCGAACCTAATGGTCAGGGCGAGAGCCAACCAGAAGATGGGAATCCACGTTACGCTGCCTGGTTCTCCAACCCCACCTCCCCTGGGTCTCTCAGTTGCCTTGCTGAGTATGCCGCACAATACTCTCCCTACATCTGCCACTGGGATGTCTCCTCCAGTGCCTGTATGGCTAAACCCGTCCTTCAGGAGAAGGAGCTAAGTCTGTTCAGATTCCGTGGCACCGGACCGGCATCGGGCCGAGAAAGGCACTCCTAGAGTTGGAGAGGACGACCCCGGACGCTCCCACCATACATCGGAGATAGGGTTGGTTGGCACACGGGATCTTCCTTTAGGATGAGTTAGGAAGTACGGTTATGGGCTGTGGTGGGGAGATAACGGTGGCAGTTGACTCCAAACTACGAGAGTAGAGTCATCCACCTTTCATGTTCTGCCCTCAGGCCCGCTTCCCCAGTCTCCGCTGCCCCCCCCCGCCTCCCCCCCCCCCCCCCTCGGATGATCGGAGGTGGTCTGCCTAGCACGGGTGCGACGATCATGGATTCCCAGACGGGCGGGCGGGTGGATCGTGGACTGGAGGTAGTGGTCTGAAGAGAGGGAGTTGGGATTCCGCGCGACAGATCCTAGATGGGACTACTCAGTGATTCCTACCGCCTCCATCCTGGGCTTCCCGGGAGTCCGGCCCGGTGGCATGCTTGCCGGCCGGAGGGGGGTACTGTAACGATCGCAGTCTGAGCTCAGTTTGTCTGGGTACTGGTTTTCTGCTCAGGGATTAGTTTCCCGAGGGAGTCTGGAACGCTCCCTGCCTGGTTGCCGGGCAACGTGCTAGGGGGAGCTCTGTTGCACTGCATCCCATCAGCAATCTGCACACCTGGTCCTGATCATCACCTCTTTCTTAGGCTCCGTCTAACATCCATTCCCTGCCGGATCGCTAGCATGAACAGTATGTTTGATAGTTGGAATTAGGTTAGTTTTGTTGTTTTGCACCTTTTGATTGCTGTATATTACCCTATGCATCTGTAGTACTCACCCGAACCCTCAAACCCGCTGATGGTGGGGCGCCGAGCATTACTGGACCTACCACTGCACCTCAACAACCCATCCACGCCACCCGGTCCTGGATTATTCAGCCTCACTGTGGATTATTAAATAAAATACCTTTGTTTCAACTTACCTTGTCCTGGTTGCTTTGGGCTGGCTTAGTAAACGTGACAGTATCCCTCATCAAATGAATATCTCTGAGGGTGTCTGTGTGAGCGTGTGTAAGTTGGGTTGGTTCGCTGTGATACTGGCACCTATGCTCTCAAAGCCCACACACTCTGCAATGCCCAGAGTGGGCCAGATAACACACACACATACAATACACACACACACACACACACAAAATCTGCTCCCACACATGCCACGTGGGAGAGAAAGAAAGAGCGAATGAGAGAAATAGAGTGACAGAATGTCAATGGGGTGATTGACAAACGTCACTATGAGGGAAAAAATAGACTCCTTATCCAAGTGTGGTGCTCATGTAGTATACGTGTAAGTGCTAAAGTGAGAGGGTGTAGATAATGAGCTGAGGCCTGCATTGGAGGGTCAGTTGATTATCTCTGGAAGAAACTTGTGGTGTGAGGCTGCCAGGTTTGGCCTCAGTCTGACCTAGAGGCTGAAATGGTATCACGGTGGAGGAGTACACATATGGTACCGGAGACCGATGAGAGGTGAGGCAATCTCAAGGCCCCCCCCTTTTCTTCCCTCCTTCCCTCTCTTTCTTTAATTTGTGCTTATACTAGCAGAGATCGATCCCCCTTTCGCCACAATACCTCCACATGCCTATTGTGTTCATTAGGAAACTGGAACCTAGTAAGGGTTGGCTGGGCTTATGACTTGGTTTAGGTGGGGGGAGGGGGCTGAGAAAGGTAGGGGTTTGGGGTGAGATGGGATGGGGGATGGTTGTTAATGAGCTAACCTCCCCACCACCCACTGTCCCCTCGTCCCGCTCGTCATCCTTCTCCCTCCACAGTGATGATGGTAATGGTGTTGGAGGTTGCAGGGTAGACTGATCTGTCATCAGCTGATACTGACATGGAGAGAGAGACAGAGCTGCTCTCTGCTTTGTCTGTGGTTACCACTGGAGAGAGACAGACAGCTCTCCCAACAATCCTTCAGAATCTAATCAACCTCTGACAGGGGGATGGCTTGAGGAGATGGACAGGCTCCATCTCTTTAATGTGAGGGATCTGTTCCTCTGATGAACAGCCCTCCCCTCTGACAGACTGACAGAGGTCACTGATCAGCGCCTGTCAATCTTATGTTTTAATGATTATTGCTGTATGCCTTGAGTTGGAGCTGTGATTTAGAGATAGTAGATATTGTTTCTGACTTACACGCACACGCATGCACGAGATATAACGCGCATAGAAACACACACACACACACACACACACACACACCGTATACACAACGTATACACACAAAATTTGTAGTCATCTCTGTTTTGACAGGGGCATTAGCTGGACCCGTTCATATGGTAAGACCAGGGCCAGAGGGGCAGAGGGGAGCAGGTCGGGGGTAAAAAAGGTTAAAGGTATTATCACTGACCCTGGGGGATATCTCACATGACTCTCTGTTACATTGGTTTCTCCTGAAAACCACAGGACAATAGTACCTCATGTTTACAATTCCTCTTTATGGAACTAGACATGAAATTTCTCTGAGATTTCGGTTCTTGATCATTACCAGGGCTTGACTTGGAATTAAATAGGTGCCGGTACTCATTTTGGGTGGGTACTGTTTATATTTAGGTACAGGAATCACAATAATGTTGAGTAATATTCGATAAGAGTGTGCATGAACTCAAGCAGTAGAACCTATACTCAGTTCGGATGTTTTGAGCATGTTTATAAGAGTGTAGCATTATGCAGTTATAATACAGTAGTAAACAGAAGGGTAAAATGATCAGTATGCTTTTTTGAGTCATTATAAATCTGGAGGTTTTTTTCATGCAGCAGGAGCAGTATGGTAGAAAGTTAACAGTTACAGCACAGCAGCCATAGTTACTGAGTGGCTTCCTGCTTATGCATATCAGGTGTTATGAGCTGTTAGACCGCATCTCTCTCTCTCTCTTAGAGGATGTGGCTGGGCTGAGCTGGGTGCTGTTGCTTGCAGGAAGAGGAGAGAATGGAGGGGAGGGGGAGTGAGGGAGGGTGTTTTTTGTGGCTCCGCAGAAAGCTCGTAGGCAGATAACAGACTCAACCACAGATGGTTGAGCAAGGCTGCAGCGAGAGAGAGAGAGAGAGAGAGAGAGCGGAGAGAGAGAGAGAGAGAGAGAGAGAGAGAGAGAGAGAGAGAGAGAGAGAGAGAGAGAGAGAGAGAGAGAGAGAGAGGGAGAGAGAGAGAGAGAGAGAGAGAGAGAGAGAGAGAGAGAGAGAGAGAGAGACAGAGAGAGAGACAGAGAGAGAGAAGAGAGAGAGACAGAGAGAGAGAGAGAGGGAGAGAGAGAGAGACAGAGAGAGAGAGGAGAGAGAGAGAGAGAGGAAAAGAACGCAGGAGAGCGAGCGAGTGGGAGGTGCAGCGCAAAGGCTTCTCGTCAGTCCGTGAAGCTAAGAGGAGAAGAGGAGAAACCTCCGGATGTCAGAAGCCTGCAGCAGCCGAGGTCTCTTCCCAAGAACCAAGGACTATAGCACAGGGCCACTGCAGCCTGGAACCACTGACCTGAACTACAGCTACCGGAGTGTTTCTGTGTGTGAGAGAGAGTGAGAGCCTGTCAGAGTAATTGATGTGTGTCCCGTATGGGTAAAGCAGCAGTAGCCTGCTGAAGTAATGTGTGTGTGTGTGTGTGTGAACCCATTCGCAGTTCTTTGATTAGCTGATCAGCACACAGCTGTAGGGCAGGAGGGGGTTGAAGGGGCAGTGTGTGCATGTGTGTGTGAGGCATTCTCAGGTGAGCAGGGTCAACCGGAGACCAGACTGCAATCGGAGGCTAAGCTGTGAAACTCTGACTCTGTGACACCAACGTGTGTGTACAGTATGAGTGTGTGTGATATCGGGGTCAGAGCACACACAGACAGGAGGAAGTGACACATCTCTACTTGCGCTCTCTGATTTCCTAAGCCTCTCCGGTGGCACGAGGGGCGCTGATAGGACCGGAATCTGAGCTGACCTCACCCCTACTCACCTCTCTCTCACCCGATTCTGGAGTCAAAGCTTATCTGGACACCTACAGACACAAGACTGTGGATGTTCGGCAGTGGATGTTTGGAATTGAGAGCCACACTTGGACTGTGAGCTGTGCGTGTGTCCCTATACTGACCTACTGAGGTGACTGTGACTGACTGTGGATGCATAGTGGATGTGAAGAGCTCTGGGACTGTGAGCATTGTGCACAGTGAGTGTGGCCTGAATGCCTCTACAGACAGAGTATTTCCCCCCGGGGACAATCAGGTTTCCTTCTGCTGCTCTGCTGCCCCCAAAGTGTTAATAGGCAGCCGAGGGCTCAAATTTAACCCCCTTAAATGACGGGCAGCAACAGCATAAGCAGTGGCTACTGCAGTCTGGACGAGGAGGGCGAAGACTTCACCTTCTTCACCGCAAAGACCTCCTTCTTCCGCCAGCCCAAAAAGCTGGTTAAGGTACAACAGAGAGAAAAATATGTAGGGAGGGGAGGGAGGAAGGGGAGGAGGGGTATGTTTCTCTTGATGCTGTGTCAGTTTTGATGCCTGAAAAAGGAGAAGCGTTGAGTTAAGAGGAAGTGTGTGCTCTACAGACTATCAGTAACATTTCAACTAATTATCTACTAACCCTAACCCTTATCCTAACCTTAACACTTATCCTAACCCTAAAGTTAACCCTAACCCTAGCCCTAAACCTAACCGTAATCTTAGCAAGCAGTTGCTTATCAACAGATAGTTTGTTGATAGTATGACCATCTGTAGAGCATCTTCAGATAGACTATCTGGACTATCCAAATAAAGTGTGACCGTTTGTGTTTTACTGTGTGTGTGTGTGTGTGCGTGTGAATGTGTGTGTGACAGAGAGGTGTGCCTTCATTCCATCTGTCATAGCATCGATCCGCTATCCATGCAGCCCTTCCTTGTAGAAGCTAGCCCCTCTAGGACACTTCTTCATGGCTTAAAACGCTAAAGACTGTATAGCAGCAATATGGTAATGGATCCATCGACAGCTCTCGCATGTCACTGTTTCCGTAGTAACAGGGAAGTTAGTTACATAGTTACACACATCCATTGTTCAGTGTGAGTTTTACTATAGGTCTCTCTCCTCTGTCGTTCTCACTCTCTTCCACATTCTTTTTTTCTCTTAGCATATTTCAACTGGTCAATGTAACCATAGCAACGGTGGATCTCACTGATTCTGCTTTGAGATTAGAACTCACAGGAGTGTGCGACACACACACACACACACACACACACACTTTCAATGTTACACAGCAGTGGTGATGACATTTTTGGGAGCTTGTTTGTCTGTTCATATGAATAGTAAGCAGTTGTATAACATAGTACTCTGTAACGGTGTAGGTGTAAAGTTACAGAATAATAGGTACTACATGTTTATGCAAAACACACCTCCACACCACTCTCACACCGCCACTGGGAGATTGTTCATAAGGCTTTTAATGGGCAACATGACCTTCTCTCTCTCACACGCTCGCACACACACACAGGAAGGTGTAGGAAGGAAATGTTTGCTGATTAGGACAAGAGGGCATAGAGATGCTGTTGTTTTACAATCACACTTACAGACACTTATACACAGACACTTACACACAGACACTTACCACAGACAACTACACATAGACAAACACACAGACACTTACACACAGACACTTACACACAGACACAGACACTTAACACACAGACACTTACACAAAGACACTTACACACAGACACAGACACTTACACACAGACACTCTACACACAGACACAGACACCTACACACAGACACCTACACACAGACACCTACACAAAGACACTTACACACAGACACAGACACTTACACACAGACACTTACACACAGACACAGACACCTACACACAGACACCTACACACAGACACCTACACACAGACACCTACACACAGACACTTACACACAGACACTTACACACAGACACAGACACCTACACCTACACACAGACACTTACACACAGCACACAGACACTTACACACAGACACTTACATTTACATTTTTACATTTTAGTCATTTAGCAGACGCTATTATCCAGAGCGACTTACAGTTAGTGAGTGCATACATTTTCATACTTACACACAGACACTTACACACAGACACAGACACTTACACACAGACACTTACACACAGGCCTTTGTCAGTGTGATCTCAATACCTGCACTGCCTCTGCTCGCTGGTTTTGGAAAGAGCACCATATTTAAATAATTCAGCCCCAGCCCTGTGTCTGTGTCTGTCTGTTTTGTGGAGTTTGGGTTGCCTGAACATGCAAATATATGGAAGCCCAGTTTGCCTGTACTCTCTGACACAATCTACTAGGGTGTGTGTCAGTTTACTCTTCTTGTTGTCTACAATGGCGCCAGCCACAGATCTAAAATCAGCTTAGAATCAGCTCTCCAAACCCTAACCTTGACCATAATGGGGGAAACCCTACACCAGGGTCTAGGGGCATGTTCTTCTACTCCCCAGCCCTACTCCATCAACTTAACGGACGTGGCAGTTTCACTGCCACTGATTCCAGCTTTAATGACCTCTGAACTGGAAGCACTTTGCAGAAGAAACACAGAAGGAATGACACCAATACAGACCCACGTAAACAGACACACACACACATTTACATGCATTCAAAAACTCTCTCTCTCTCACTCACTCAAACTCTGTCTCACTCACACTTGCTGAGCGTTAAAGCTGGTTGGCTTATCTGGAGCAAAAGGCTCATCTCTGGAAATAATTCATAAAGAAAAGAGGACCTCTAATCTCCCCTCCCGTCCTGATGAGCATGTGCATCAGTGTGTGTGTGGTTACTGCTGTGGAGTGCTCCTTGCTCTGAACGGAGCTTTGATGTCGTGGAAATGAATGAATGAATAAATGAATGAATAAAATCACCAGTGTTTATAATTAATGCCACACACACACGTAGACATGTGTGCTTGTGTGTGTGTCCGTCCCGCCCTCCCTCCCTCCCTCCCTCCCTCCCTCCCTTTCTCACTCAGTCACTCGCTCACTCCCTCATGTCATCTCCACTGCTCATTATCCTAGCAGCACTCTACTATCGCATCTGTGACAGCTCATCTACAGGAGTTCATTTGGCTATCAGAAACGTGGGGAGCTAAGTGTGTCTCCTCTCCTCTGTGCCTCCTTTACTGGAGCAGTCTGCTCAGGGCTCAATGGTTTTGTAGACAACCATTATACCAGCCCAGATCAATTTCAGAGAGATAGTTGCATAGAATTGTACATCGGTTTCATTCTCTGTGATGTCTGTATGGCAGTTTTGTGGGAAAATAAGTACTCTACAGGCTCACTCTAGATCGTAATGGCCGCAACGGTGCGTGACACCAGGGTGTTCTGTTACCTGATCACGTCCCACGACCATGTGCCACCAACAGGAAGTGGGTTTTGTGTTGCCGTGGTAACGATGATGTGTAGAACTGAAGCTTAGCGCCTCAAGTACAAAGACGTACTTTGCTTTTTTATTTAAAAAAATAATAAAAAAATGTCTGCTCAGCCAACATGCCCACACTCTGTATGTATGTAATGTATACAATAACTATGTATTTATACTATGATCCTCCCATTCTATGGAATGCCCACCGCCTTCATATGTTATGTCTGCTAAAATGTTTTACTTGGTTCTTCAATGATAGACGGAACAGATAAGGTTAACTTTGAAGACCAACAAAATCCAACTTATCACATGGAATTTGCAGTGGCCCCCATGATGGGGGAAAAAAGCATATGGTTCTCGAACACTTAAAGAGATTGTCAGCTAGAGTTACATTTTTAAAAATGAGAAATTGAACATTTAAAGAGGAGCTGGGTTGGAGAGGCCTATGCTGCCACCTATTGTAGTAACAACAGAGGTCTAGGCATTCTGATAAATAAGAATACACCATTTTCTGTTATATCCCAGCACTTGGACCAAGAAGGCCGTTTTCTAATGATGAATTACACATTGCTGTCATTGTATATCCCACCAGGGGCAAATCTGGTGTTTTAGATAGAATTCAAGCTATATTAGATCAAATCCAGACAGGAACTATTATTCTAACAGGTGACGTAAATTAACAGACGTATTAATAAATAAGGCAAATTTAGGGAGCCTCCAAAGAGGCTGAACATGTTTATCTCTACAATTGATTTACAGGACACCTGGAGATTATTATTCCCAACTACAAAAGACTATTCCTTTTTTTCTCAAAGTAAGAGAAGCTATTCAAGAATGGACTACTTTTAAAAAATGATGCACTCAACTATTTACTGGATAAAGAAATTCATGATATAGTGATATCGGATCATTACACCAATAGAAAATACATTTAGCAACAGAATTTGGAGAATGAACAGAACGCATCTTCTGGACCTGAAATGTATTAAATACGTAAATGAAAAAATGTAAACCTTTATAATTACAAATGTAGAAATAGAGGACAGAGAAAAAAAAAACGATGTAATTTGGGATGCCTTTAAGGCATACATTAGGGGGATGATAATCTCATACACAGCAAAAGTTAAATCTGATTTAGAAATGTTTATGAAAGAAAAATAAATAAATCACTATCTTAGAAAAAGAAAAGAGATAAAGATACAAAAACGGTAATTAGAAATAACAATGCGATTAATTACAAGTTTAAAAGTTTCTATGAACATTTATATAAATCAGAATTAAACAACAGTTGGATGGATCGTATATCCTTCTTAGACTCAACAACTCTGAAGCAATTATCAGCAGACAAAAACGAATCACTAAAAACAGAGATCACCCAAGAATAAATATTAGATACTGTTAAAACATTTGCACAGAGAAAAGCACCAGGAATGGATGGCATTCCCATAGAATTCCATTTAACATTTTGGGACAGAATAGCCCCCCTATTTACACGAATGACAACACACGCCACTCAATTCAGTACTTCCTAGTCCCATGTATCAAACAGTTATGTCAGTTATATTAAAACCAGGAAACTCTGGAGAGTCCCCTGCTGATAATAGACCCATACGTTTAATACATTGTGACAATATAATAACAAAGCTCATAAGCAATAGAATGGCATAAGTCTTACTAGACTTGATACTGTACATATCAATCAAACAGGGTTTATTAAAAATAGACACTTACAAACAAATACAAGAACATGTTTAAATGTAATACAATACGCAAAAAAACAAGATATAGATTTATCAATAACAGCTGTTGATGCCGAAAATACTTTTGACCGTCTTGAATGGCCTTTTCTATTCAAAACTTTGGAAGCTTTCAACTTTCCAGCTGAAATAATAAATGTTATACAAATGTTGTATAAATGTCCTAAAGCAAAAATATACACATCTGATGAAATTGCTTTAGAAAGGGGCACAAGACAGGGATGTCCCTTCTCCCCCATCCTGTTTGCACTGGCAATTGAACCATTTGAAGAAAGAATTAGACAGGACTCAAATGTAACAGGTATCAGTATTGGTAGACATGAATATAAACTTGTAAATTATCTCCTGATATACCTGACCAATATTGAAAACTCAATGCCCCCTTTGCTAAAAATATTTTCAGAATACCAAAAAATCTCAGGATATAAAATTAACGTGGAAAAAACAGAAATAATGGCAATAGGAAAAAGAAAAAAAACAACTCATGATCTACAGCAATCCTTTAAGTGGACCACAAACAATATGACATACTTAGGATGCTTAATAAGTGACAACAAACAACACATATATAAAGATCACTTTATTACATTACTCAACAATATGAAAGCAGATCTAATTAAATGGAAGAATCTTCCCATAACTCTTACAGGTAGAATAAACCTCTTTAGAATGGCATGGCTGCCAAAGTTTTTGTATTTATTTTCGGTAATACTAATTACCCCACCGAAGACACAAAAAAGTATGCTCGATCATAACAGACTTTATATGGGCAAATAATATTCATAGAATAAAAAGGAAAGTTTTACATCTTCCTAAGTCTGAGGGTGGTTTTAACCTTCCAGACTTTGAACTTTATCAACTCGCCACCCAAGGCTTTTACTTGCGACATATAGTTAAATGCACTAAAGAGGAACAATGGGTACATATTGAAGATGTGCATGCTCATCCCCCAGAATCTTTATACTTGTCTATTTTCAAAGGATAAAGCTAAGAGCATTAACAACTTCATAGTTAAGAACACTATAACAATATGGAAGAAAATGAAACGTATTCTACAAGAACCCATATCCCTTCCTAAAAACAATCCTTGGATAGCTTTTCAGAATTCACTGATAAATTGGTCTACATGGAAAACTAAAGGCATAGAAACCGTAAATGACTTAGTAACAGGAAATACATTTATTTCTATGACAGAATGAAAAAGTAATTTTGGACTGACCAATGTACAGTATGTAGATAGTTTCAAATACATGCAACATAAAAGTTACGTATCGTGACATTTCGGTTTGAAATCTTTTCCCTTGAGGGAAAAGGATGTTCATATTATAGGGAAGATATACAAAACCTTGCAGAGAGCATATCCAACTGACCACCTCTTAGAAAAAAATATAAACTATTGGAACCAAGACTTAAAAAGAACTGATGTTGGCACAAGATGTAGGGAAAGTTTGAGCATAACTAAGAAAATTACAGTTAATTAAAATGTATGCTTAATCCAGTGTAAGCTAATGTATAGAATGTATTATACAAGAGGCAAAATTATCATTCTACAGCACAACAGCAGAGTAATGTCTTAAGCAGTGGCGGCTGGTGAAAAATATTCTCGGTGGGGCTGTGCCATACTTTTTTTTCCTGTAACCATCGCGATATATTTTAACACAAACTGCAGGACAGCAGTGCTCAGTGAAACATTCAGTAATTATTTAATGCCAATATTAAAAAGTTGAGGCATTCTTACACAAAAACATATTACACAAACCCAAGCCTTTCATTTGCATTTAAAGTGAACTTTTCACCATTGGTAGTAAACAGGCAACGCAACAGGCATGCTGTCAGAACAGAGTGGAAAGTGGACAATAACATGAAATTATTATAAAGTTTATAGGAAATCTTACACTGTATGAAAGGATGTATAATATAGAAATGGATATCAAGTGGATGAACTCAAACCTTTGACTGGAAGAATAGCATACAGTATTTTATGATCATACTAAATGTGACTAATTGTTAATGTGCTCCAGAACTGCAACAATTAATTGATACAAAACAACATATATACAGTAATATTAGCAAAGACACTATTAAGACTTTCTAGAGTACCATATATAACTGGATTTTTTATGCTAAGGTCAACTATATACAAAGAAACATGCGGCCAGAGCTGCTCTGTGTGTGTGTGTCTGTCATCTTATTTGTACAGGAATTTTGCCCGTCTGTCCTTCTGAGTGGCAAACCTCTCAATGACCCTTTGATTAAAGTCAGGAATGTCCCTGACAAGTTTCTTCTCCATGGAGAGCATGGCCAGAGCGTTCAGGCGATCCTGTGTCATGCTGTTTCTCAGGAAGGTCTTGATCCTTTTCAGTGTAGAGAAGCACCTTTCTGACTCAGCAGTTGTCATGGGTGTGGTGATGAGGATCTTGAGGAGGCTGGCAGTCTCTGTGAAAGTGCTCTGAAGGTTGTTCTCCATGAAGAACTGGTACAGGGCACTGCACCACTACAAGCCTTGAACTCACTGTTCTCATAGATGAGGGACAGTTTGGTTTTGAGCTTGGCCTTGTTCAACATGGGGTACGCCTCCACGGTTGTTTCCAAGCGCTGTATCGGGAACTTCACACTGTGTTGTGGGAACAACTCTCCGTGCAATAGTGTTGCGCTGATGAGGTGCTGGGTGAAGGAGAACCTCTCTTTGGCATGACTCAGGATGGTATCACATACCTGTAAAAGATACATCATCAGCTTTAATTTGCAATTAAGCTATTTTTGATGCAAGTGATCCTGACTGACACATGCCTATGTCCAACTCAAGTATATGATTACCAAGGTGCTGATTGTTCAGGGTTTTGGCTACATACTACCAGGCCTGAAAAAAGTTCTAGGTGGGAAACACTGACAATTACATCACAACTTACCTCTATAGCCAACCTCTGTTGTTCTCCTGGTCCCAGCATCCTCCGTCGCTTGATGGGCTGTTGCTGCTCGTCAGATGCGCTGTCCCCACACAAAGAGGGAATTGAGGCCCTGGGTCCAAAAAATAAAAGTTTAATTTGATAACTTGCAATCAGACTTCTTAACTCACTGTAATTCCCCCTCAACACACAACCAGTGACTTATATATATATATATAGACAGACAGACAGACAGACAGACAGACAGACAGTGTGTATATACACACAAACTATGTCTAGTAACTGCTTTTAACCTGTGATGTACATAATTAACTGATGTTATTACGTTTTAAAGCCTTTTTCTATTACATTTGTGAGAGGGATGCAACATAATTTTGTTCTGCTGTTCACTTAGCAATAAAGTTAATATTCAATAACAACTAGGCCTCTTCTAGAAATTGACCTGGTGGACACCTGAATAATTATTACAAACTGTGTAGTACTTTCCTGCATTATTATCAACGTCTGATTGTGTCTTCTCTTTCCTTTTAAAATACTAAAACAAATATAATTGTGACGGCTCTATGATAATCACTCACACAAGCACCAACTGGCAGTGGGTGGAAACGTCAGTCGTCTCGTCAGCTTGAATGGCGATAAAATCAGCACTCTTTACTTCCTCCAGGATGTAATCCTTAAGCATTGACAGCATACAGTCCAACAGCTCGTTCTGTATCGTCTTTGACGTGCCCCTTAAAAAGCGGTAGCTGTCTTCAGGTGCTCCTCCAGCACACTGTCGAGGGAGGCAACAAAATCCACTAAGCCCCGGAAAATGCCGGGGTTGTCTGAGGAGTCAGTCTCCTCGTGCCCACGCAAGGCCAACTCAAAAGCCCCACAGAACTTCACACAATCGATAATTTTGGATAGAATGTGCCTGTTTTTATCCACCTCCTCATTGTGTTTCCTCACCGCAATCCTGTGGCCGTCATCCAGCTGCGTAGCAATGTTCACCCCTTCCTAATACAGCTAGCTTTACAGAGTTGTCCATGTGTGCCCTGGTGTTCTCATGTTTCTTTACCTTCTCTGACAGGTGCTTCATATCCCTCACTCCGGTACCTGTCCATGCTGAATCTGACCCCGTCGTTTTAAAAAGCAAGCACGGAAAGCAAAATAAAGCATTAGCATCAGTGCACCCAGCTAGCCAAGCCTTCCTGGTGTACCAGCTACGGGAGAAGCCGCGCATATACTGCTTCCCTTTCTCGCTAGCCTGCTGTCTGATTGAGAGGTCAGGTTGATCTGGGCCCAGCTCTTTCACCCGAACTTTCTCTGACAAAGTTCTCCTCTCAAACGGATCTTGGAGGAGAGATTTCACCGAAAGTTAGGGTTGGGTCTTGGAGGAGTAACGTTTGCGTTCGCCATTGTTGTCTAGTAAAAATGGCGTCACTGGACCCCGGTCCTTATTTTATCAGGGGGCGAGCTTGGGGCGGTAAAATAATCGCCCTCCTTGGATTCGATTTAAGATCGCTTATTGACTACATTTTATGTCATACATTCATATCTTAAATTAGCAATTGGCTTAACTGCTACGTAGACCCGCCTCCTCGGGGCACTTTCTGTATCGCCCAGAGCTGACGAGGCGTTTGACAGGCAGAGGAAAGGTTGCGAATATGATTTTCTATCATATCTTACACATATTACTGTGTGCATTCCATATTTCAAACACACAAATATTGACATACTGATGTTTTTATTATTATTATTATTATTATTTTTTATTTTTTTATTTTTTAAAATAATTTTATTTAAGGGCGGCGCCCTAGCGCCCTCTATCGGCCAGCCGCCACTGAGTATGACATCGGGCATTTAAAGTGTACTTTATTTTCAAAATGTCGCATACTATTAAACTTTTCTTTTTCGCATGCTTAAACCACCTACTATTTAGGAGGCAAGTATGGGTATTCTGACATGGCCACTGTATTTCTCAATTGAGGGTTCTAGAAAGTTCCCTAGCTGTGTGAAGTGTCCCCTGCTGCTCTGTGCTGTGTCTGTCTGAGCAGGAAGTATGTTTGAGGTCTTCTCTGTGCCTCTTGTAAAGCTAACCCCAATGCCGCTCAGACAGTTAAGGTCAGACAGTTGCCCATTTAAAACAATGCAGGGATTGCGTGTTTGTATTTGTGTGTGTGTGTGAGCGTCCACTTGCGTGTGTTGAGGGCTGAGAGCGTCTGCTCCACCGTCCGCTGTGACATCACCCGGAGTGATCACATGACCTTCCCTGTCTGATCCTGTCAAAGTGAGAGCAACAACAACCTCCAATGTGTGAGCCATGTCATGTGCACTTTCCCTGGCTGTGGATGTCTGTGTTTGGGATCCCTGGGTGTGGGTCTGGGTTTGGGTCTGCTGGTTTACTTTTTCTGGGCCTGAGCTCTGTGTGGGTGTGGTGGGCCATGGACCAGGCAGGGGTGAAGGGTTCAGTATTGTCCTACTATTCTATGGCCTCTGACCACTCTCTCTCTCACTTCTAGAGGAATACACAGAGGGGAGGGAGGGAGAGAACTATATTTAGCAGTTAGGAAACATCAAGCCACAAACACAGGAATTCCTGAGAGACTTGCTAGTTTTCAAGAACTAAGAACTAATGAAGGAGTATTTTTCAACTCTGACCCTGGAATCTTGACCCCGCCCCCAACACACACATTAATCCAAGCACATCTGTATTCACACCAGTGTAGGCCTATATGCAGGGCCGGATTACCGTCGGGATATGAACACATTATCATAAATATTATTATTTTTTAGAATTGCAGAACATTTATTTTAAAACTGCACAAATGTATCTCAGCCTCATGGCAAAATGTGTAGAATAGCAGGAAATTAGCTTTAAAACTGCTAAATGTTCTCTCATCCTCATGGATAAATCAAATCAAATGTTATTTGTCACATGCGCCAAATACAACAGGTGTAGACCTTACAGTGAAATGCTTACTTACGAGCCCTTTACCAACAATGAGTTAAAAAGGAAGAACATATTAGCAAATAAGAAAACAATTGTAAAAAACAAAAACAATAACGAGGCTATATACAAGGAGTACGGTGCGAGTCAATGTGCAGGGTACGAGGTAGTTGAGATAATTGAGGTAATAAGTACATAGATAATAAACAGAGTAACAGCAGCGTATGTAAAGAGTGTGAATGTGTGAGTGTGTGTGTGTGTGTGTGTGGCGTCAATATACATGCGTGTGTGTGTGTTTTGTGTGTGTGAGCATATGTAATATGTGGCTGTGTGTGTGTTGGGGTGTCAGTGTAGTATTTATGAGTAGAGTCTAGTGAGTGTGCATAGAGCCAGTGCAAGAATGTCAGTGCAAAAAATCTATAATAAATAAGGGGGGTCGATGCAAATAGTCCGGGTAGCCATTTGATTAACTGTTCAGAAGTCAAATAGCTTGGGGGTAGAAGCTATTCAGGAGAATTTTGGTCCCAGACTTGGCACTCTGGTACCGCTTGCCGTGTGGTAGCAGAGAGAACAGTCTATGACTTGGGTGGCTGGAGTCTTTGACAATTTTTAGGGCCTTTGTCTGACACCGCCTGGTATAGAGGTCCTGGATGGCAGGGAGCTCGGCCCCAGTGATGTACTGGGCCGTACACCCTACCCTCTGTAGCGCCTTGTGGTCGGATGCCAAGCAATTGCCATACCAAGCGGTGATGCAGCCAGTCAAGATGTTTGCAATGGTGCAGCTGTAGAACTTTTAAGGATCTGAGGACCGTGCCAAATCTTTTCAGCCTCCTGAGAGGGAAGAGGCGTTGTCGTGCCCTCTTCACGACTGTGTTGGTGTGTTTGGATTAGGGTTGAATGGAGGGAACCCGGTTACCGAGATTTACTGGGATTTACCGCCCAAAACCACTCAATTTTCCCTGGATAAATAACTGCGAGAAACTGGTAAATTATAATAAATGATTTATATGAACAGCATGTCCTGAAATGGAACTGTTAAATTATATGCCATGTCTAAATCTGGCTTCTCTACGGCTTCTGCATGATGAATCATCAATGCTCAGGGTGGGGACAGACAGCCCATTTCAGTATGGAGCGCAGTTCACAATGCATGTAGACCTATCATGTCATCATGGTAACTTTTTTTATTGTGACAGGTAGGCCTACATTTGCTGCAGCATAGCCTATACTACAGTAATATAAAGACTGAATGCATGTCTAATTTACCCATCTCCATCTGGCTTTGGGGTCACCTTGTTTTTTAATTGTAAAGATTATAATTTTTAAATTGCAGCTGCAGAGTTTTAAAACAGCCTATTACTCGAATATTGTTGCTTTAAATCAGTGTTTGCGAGAGCACTCTCTCGCAGTCTTTCGCTGTCTTTCTCTCTCTCCATCAACTCCATTGACTATTCGAAGAGGGACAAGCTTTTTCTTGCTGAATGTTATATACAGCAGCCAATAGAACTCACTGGTAGTTTGAAAGAAGAGCGAACGTGCGATGGCGTTAGGCTATAGCAGTTGTTTATTCAGACCCATAACCATTCAATCTTCCTGAAGAGAAGTGAAAGCCTTCTGCATCTAATTCTAGTCCTATATTATTCAAGGATGTCATTAGAATGGCGAAGATAAGGACAACAAAACTTATTTCATTTAACTGTTGAAAGCGAGGAAGGAATGAACCAACAATAGAGAGAGAAAGAGGAGGTAGGCTAATAACATTAGGGGAAATATTATGAAAGGTATATATGTGTCAGCCTACTAATTATACAAATAGGTCCTATTATATTTCAAAATTAAAATCAAATTCGCTAGCCTATACTTGTAACTTTGTAGGCCGTATGTGCTGCACCAGAATCACATGTTCTCTTCTGCTTTATCGTGGTTTGAACGATGTACGTAATTCCAGTCCATATAGTATACAGTAATACAGTTCACACTCAAGAAGATTAGCCTACTGTAGCTAGTTTCATTTATTTACTCATATAGCTAGCTACATCTATGGGCTTTATGTTTTTCTGTCATGCGTAATGTGCAGTAGCCTATATCATATAGGCCATGTATTGAATAACAGCACAATCATTTGGGCTTTTTTGGGCTTGGGTTCATTAAATGTCATTCATGTAGGGCTCATAAAATGTATTTAATATATGGCTCATCAGGCTCGGGTAGCATCAGGATAGAATTTTCATGCTGATCAAAGCTCTAATCAAATACAGACATATTTAATTTATATGCTTTATACTGATTTTGAATGACACTTCCGGTTTTGGCGGGAAATACTGGGTTACCCGGGAGAAAAAGTGATTTATTCTCGGGGTGGAAGATTTGTAAAATACCTGGAAAATATTCAACCCTAGTTTGGATCATGATAAAGCCTTAGTGATGTGGACACTGAGGAACTTGAAGCTCTCGACCGGCTCCACTACAGCCCCGTCAATGTGAATGGGGGCATGCTCGGTCCTCTGTTTCCTGTTGTCCCACGATCAGCTCCTTTGTCTTGCTGACGTTGAGGAGTGGTTGTTGTCCTGGCACCACACTGCCAGGTCTCTGACCTCCTCCCTGTAGGCTGTCTCATCGTCATCGGTGATCAGGCATACCACCGTTGCGTCGTCTGCAAACTTAATGATTGTGTTGGAGTTGTGTGTGGCCACGCAGTCGTGGGTGAACAGGGAGTACAGGAGGGGACTAAGCACGCACCCCTGAGGGCCTACAGGGAGGAGTTGCACATAATAACAGTAATGCTGTGCCAATCCTCTAGCTTCTGTGTTACAGGAATGTTCATGCTGTTTCAAGGTATTTGTGTTAGTGTTTAGTCTTGTGGTTGTTTAGAGATGGTCAGTTTGACATTTATACCAGTTTGCCCAAAGCTTCCTCTGCATTCTCGCATCATTAACTCTTACTGCACTGGAACATGCCAAGATAAACACACACACACACACTAAGCCATGCCATGGAAAGTTGCCGCACACACACACTAAACGCACAACAAACACAACTCTCCACCCAAGCATATTGTTCATATTCATGGAGGAGAGAAGTTAATGGTCTGTAATGAGAGAAGAGAGGAGAGAAAGAAAGGAAGACACAACGTCCTGTTCAGACTGATCCTGCTCCCCATCTCTGCTAACGCAAGCCAAGAAATGCTGCACACGACACACACACACACACACGTGTACAAAGTGACTGTACTGAATGAAGCAGACTCAGGCCCCTCACACCCTGAGGACTCCCATACATAAATGATTCCTGCCCTGCATTCTCTCTCTCTATTCCCCTATCGTCTATCTCTCACACCACTGTGTCCCAGAAAAGAGAATGAAAAAGAGGATAAAAATAAAACAGCATCCACATAAGAGGATGCATCTATAAATAACCCAGTTAAACTCTGTGTTGCTAAGGCTTGCTCAGCAACCATGCCTCCCCATCTTCCCTCCTCATCTCGCCTCCACTCCCCCCATTCTCATCTTCCCTTCGCGCCCCATCACCCCTCCTCCTTCATCTCTCCCTCATCCCCATGATGAGCCCTTCAGTCACACTGCATGGTGGGAGGGAGAGTTTTGTGCTTTTTCGTGGCCTTAGCAGTGGGAGAGATTGGAGCTGTCAGAGTGACTGCTTGATGTGTCTGTCAGTGGGGATGAAGAGGGAGAAAGAAGGAGAGAAAGAGGGACAGAGAGGCATAGAGTCATAGTGTAATTCTCTGTGTCTCTGCTCCATTCAGAATACTTCCTGCCTACAGTCGTGGTCAAAAGTTAAATTACACAAGTATTGGTCTTCACAAAGTTCGCTGCTTCAGTGTTATGAGATATTTTTGTCAGATGCTACTATGGTATACTGAAGTATAATTACAAGAATTCCATAAGTTTCAAAGGCTTTTATTGACAATTACATTAAGTTTATGCAAAGAGTCAATATTTGCAGTGTTGACCCTTCTTTTTCAAGACCTCTGCAATCCGCCCTGGCATGCTGTCAATTAACTTCTGGGCCACATCCTAACTGATGGCAGCCCATTCTTGCATAATCAATGCTTGGAGTTTGTCAGGAGTTTGTGGGATTTTGTTTGTCCACCCGCCTCTTGAGGATCGACCACAAGTTCTCAATGGGATTAAGGTCTGGGAGTTTCCTGGCCATGGACACAAAATGTCGATGTTTTGTTCCCGAGCCACTTAGTTATCACTTTTCCCTTATGGCAAGGTGCTCCATTCTGCTGGAAAAAGCATTGGTCATCACCAAACTGTTCTTGGATGGTTGGGAGAAGTTGCTCTCGGAGGATGTGTTGGTACCATTCTTTATTCATGGCTGTGTTCTTAGGCAAAATTGTGAGTGAGCCCACTCCCTTGGCTGAGAAGCAACCCCACACATGAATGGTCTCAGGATGCTTTACTGTTGGCATGACACAGGACTGATGGTAGAGCTCACCTTGTCTTCTCCGGACAAGGTGTTTTTCGGATGCCCCAAACAATCAGAAAGGGGATTCATCAGAGAAAATGACTTTAGCCCCAGTCCTCAGCAGTCCAATCCCTGTACCTTTTGCAGAATATCAGTCTGTCCCTGATGTTTTTCCTGGAGAAAAGTGTCTTCTTTGCTGCCCTTCTTCACCAGGCCATCCTCCAAAAGTATTAGCCTCACTGTGCGTGCAGATGCACTCACACCTGCCTGCTGCCATTCCTGAGCAAGCTCTGCACTGGTGGTGTCCCGATCCCGCAGCTGAATCAACTTTAGGAGACGGTCCTGGCGCTTGCTGGACTTTCTTGGGTGCCCTGACGCCTTCTTCACAACAATTGAACCTCTCTCCTTGAAGTTCTTGATGATCCGATAAATGGTTGATTTAGGTGCAATCTTACTAGCAGCAATATCCTTGCCTGTGAAGCTCTTTTTTGTGCAAAGTAATGATGACGGCACGTGTTTCCTTGCAGGTAACCATGGTTAACAGAGGAAGAACAATGATTTCAAGCACCACCCTCCTTTTAAAGCTTCCAGTCTGTTATTCAAACTCAATCAGCATGACAGAGTGATCTCCAGCCTTGTCCTCGTCAACACTCTCACCTGTGTTAACGAGAGAATCACTGACATGATGGCAGCTGGTCCTTTGTGGCAGGGCTGAAATGCAGTGGAAATGTTGTTTTGGGATTAAGTTCATTTTCATGGCAAGAGGGACTTTGCAATTAATTGCAATTAATCTGATCACTCTTCATGATATTCTGGAGTATATGCAAATTGCCATCATCAAAACTGAGGCAGCATACTTTGTGAAAATTAGTATTTGTGTCATTCTCAAAACTTTTGACCACGACTGTACTGTCCTGTCTGTGGGGGCAACTGCAGTGTTGTGTCATCATGCTGGGGTTTGGGAGGATGGGGGGGGTTCTAACATCTATAAATGTTAGAGCCAGAAGCCAGTGTCCAGAAGCCAGTGTGTGTTTGTGTGTGTGTGTGTGTGTGTGTGTGTGTTCTTAGGCCTGAGTGGAAACTCCACTGTGCCTGTCTGAAACATAGCACCCTCTGCTGTTTGGAGTGAGAGCAGCAGACTGAAGGAAACATCATATACTCAAGGTGTCCTTCCCCCTGTACTGCAGTTCCTGTTTCTCACACAGCTTGTTGTCTGTCTCTCTGTGTTTCAGCAGAATGAGGTCAAAGAGGAAGAGGAGGGAGGGACCAAGGCTCTGTCAGAGGAAGAGTTGCGGGCCAGGATAGAGGACTTCAACTCTACGGTCTCAGAGAATGGCATGAAACTGGTGAGTGCTACAACATGTAAAATATACACGGTGCTATCTAGAACCTTAAAAGGGTTCTTTGGCTGTCCCCATAGGAGAACCCTTTGAAGAACCCTTTTTGGTTACAGGTAGAACCCTTTTGGGTTCAATGTAGACCCTTTCTACAGGGTTCTACATGAAACCCAAGGGGTTCTACCTGAAACTAAAAAGGGTTCTCCTATGGGGATAGCCGAAGAACCCTTTTGGAACCCTTTTTTCGATGAGTGTACTAGTATGAAGTACTGAATCGGAATTTACCATTATAGACACACATGCATCTCTCTCTCTCTCTCTCTCTCTCTCTCGCTCTCTCTCTCCCCCAGGGTGCTGATGGTTTGTACACTGGCTTCATTGAGGTCCACCTCAGACTAAGTCGACCAGTCACGGTGCCTCGCTGTGGAGGCGGGATTAGACGGACAGGCGGGCCAGGCGGAAAGACACGGTCGGCCAATGATGGTGTCAGAGGGCCAGGAGGGGGAAGGAGCAGGGTTGAGTGAGAAGCGGACGTCGTTCTACCTGCCCAGTGATTGTGTGAAACAGATCCACATCAGTAGTACTACCACGGTTAAGGAGGTCATACAGGGCCTGCTGAAGAAGTTTATGGTGCTGGATAACCCACACAAGTTTGCCCTGTACAGACAGACACACCGTGATGGACAGGGTGAGTTACACACACAGATTACACGTATATACATTCGCACATTTACATTCTGTCCCCCTACTGAGTGTAGGTTTGAAGATTTCTGATAATATGTGGATGTGGAATCTAATGTGTCTTTCCTTTGTCGTGTGTCTGTGTAGACCTGTTCCAGAAGCTTCCTCTTGTGGAGTGTCCTCTCGCTCTGAGACTGGTGGTGGGTCCAGATCCTGAGCTGCTTAGCTTTGTCCTCAAGGAGAATGAGACCGAAGAGGTAGCGGTAAGACAAACACAACCCCCCACCCCACATACACACACACATACCGTGTGTCGTAAAATCATTAATTGCTACATGAATGCCATCTTTAACATCACTAATATCGCTCTCTCTCTCTTTCGCTCTCTTCCTCTCAGTGGCATGCGTTCTCGATTCCTGAACTGCAGAACTTCCTGGTGATTCTGGAGAAGGAGGAGGCGGAGCGTGTGCGATTGGTGGAGAAGAGATTCACAGCCTACCGACAGAGCTTGCAGAAGGCACTACAGGAGCATCAACCCTGACCCCTCACCCTTGACCCCTCATCTCTCACTCTGACCTTTCAACCCTCACCCCTCTGTTGACCCAGGGAGAGACAGGAACCCACTCAGGCTTACAGACTCCTATTCTCCCCTCAGGACACGGTCAGCTCCTCCCTCACTCCTCACATCCCCTCTGGAGAAGAGAGGTGGGGTTAAGAAAGGATGGAAAGGGAAAAAGGGACTGTTTGAAGGATGAGTGGACAGGATGCTGGAACAAAAGAAGTGTGTGTATCCCTGGGAGTAAAAAGACACTGAACTGAATGACCCTCTGACTTCTTTGGGCTCAGATATCTCGGTTTGATCTGACAATCTGACCTGATGGGTCTTCTAATGTTACATTGAATCTCAGTTTGGTCTGATAATGTGTTTAAGATTCTACTGCTGCTGCTGCTACTGCAAGTGTTACTTACGCATGAGTCTCAACTTTCTCTATCTGCCCCAGTGCCCATGCATAAAGATTTAGGACTAGAACAGACATTACTATTCAAAGCAACGCTCCATGGTGGGTGGACCATTTGGAATGTTCCATTACTTGATATTTATGATATCAACTCTCATGTTGTCCCTGCATGCCATCTTATCCAGGGCCGAGGTAGGATATGGGGGGAGGTATGGTTGGATTGGGAAGCAGGGTTGGTATTGTGGGGTAAAGCTGTGTAGGGTTAGGGTGTGGTAAAGGAACACCAGAATCCATTCTCATCTTCAGACTCCTCTCATATCAGTCCCAGGGATGTACAGCAGTGTTTCTCATAGAACTGCTCTATTGAGCTCAGAAGGCTACAGAAGCATAAGAAGACCTGAACTCTCTGTCCTAACTTCTTTATCCAGCACTGAAATGAACCCTCTATCTCAGGCGGCTAACTTGCACTTAACCCTGCATCTCCCTCTACCAGAGTAACCATGTTAGTGTGGGAGGTCTTGTGCAGACAGGCTTGCATTTCATAGGTAGATGTTATTCCCATAGACACTAGTCTCTTCAGAGAGCCATTTGTGTACCCTGACTGCAGTCACATATATAGCGACATACAGTAGGCCTTCTATACCCAATAGATATCCATCCTGTTATTCATTAACCCATTCTACGTAAGCATACAGTATGTAAACAATCAGCACAATCAGTAACCATTCCTTCACTGCTTGAAACATCTGCTGGTGTTTTAAGCATTTACAAACAGTTCAATGGGATGCTGATGTTCGGACTCTTTGTGTACCCTTCACCCTGTCATCAATAACCCTGACCCCTATCTCCTAACCTGGAAATTGACATTTCACCTGATGGGAGACTTGCCATGCTACTGGCCCTGTGTCTGTGTAGAGCGTATGCAGCTGTAACTACTGTTGTTAGAGGCCTGTTAGAGCCAGCCACTCTGTGGTGCTGTGACAGGTCCATGAAGCCCTGCTACTGAGCCGACTGTTACAGGACTGAGTGAATGAGAGGAACTGATGCTTAAACACTGATTGGAGGTCAAGGGTCATACCGCGAGAGGTATTCCTGGTCAGTTCATGTGGTCAGGAAAAACTCCTGTCCGTAATGTTCATTGAGCTGAGAAACACCATTCTGCCGATCACACCAAAGTTAAGATTATTAAGAGGGACAGAACCCCTGTGTCCCTCTCTCCACAGAGGCAGTGGGAGATCTGACTGAAAAGACGACGTATTGTAGAATAAACCTGTTTTGCAAACTGATTCTGGCCACAGGTCTTCCAGTCTGTATAGTATCCTAGAGAATGGGCAGGAAATTAGGCAGGAAATGAGTGATTATTTTGTAAAAAGGGAATTCTATAATATCAATTATATTTATCTCAGTGTGATGCATACAGTGCGTTCAGAAAGTATTCATAGCCCTTGACTTATTCCACATTTTGTTGTGTTACAGCCTGAATTCGAAATGGATTCAATATTTTTTTCTCACCCATCTACACACAATATCCCATTATGACAAAGTGAAAACATGTTTTTAGATATGTTTGCAAATGTATTGAAAATGAAATACAGAATATCTCATTTACATACATATTCACACCCCTGAGTCATACTTTGTAGAAGCAACTTTGCCAGTGATTACAGTGTTTTTGGGTAAGTCTCTAAGAACTTTGCACACCTGGGGCCTCATTTATCAATCATGCATAGGCACAAATCTGTGTGTAAACCATGCGTGGGGTCATTCAACTCAAAGTGTGAGATTTATCAAAATGAAAGTTTGCTTGAGTGTGCATACATTTAAGCACAGCGATGACCATGCGTACCCACAGTGCCAAGTGGTGGAATAAGGGAACTGCATGTCAAGCATAGAATGGGGAAAATATGTTGAAAATGTGTGAAATTGTCAAAGTAATAATTAAATCATTTGTTTTATTTAGTTGTATTTCCATTGTGAATTCATGCAACATATCTTGACATGCTATATAATTTGACCACATCAGTACATTTGTTACGATAATAATCCATATAAAGTACAGTAATTTGTTAAAGTATTCAAACATTGTTGAAATGCTATAAAAGACTGAGCTAATGTCAAATCGAATGAGTGATGGCCAGTGGCGGCTGGTGAAAAATATTCTCGGTGGGGCTGTGCCATACTTTTTTTTCCTGTAACCATCGCGATATATTTTAACACAAACTGCAGGACAGCAGTGCTCAGTGAAACATTCAGTAATTATTTAATGCCAATATTAAAAAGTTGAGGCATTCTTACACAAAAACATATTACACAAACCCAAGCCTTTCATTTGCATTTAAAGTGAACTTTTCACCATTGGTAGTAAACAGGCAACGCAACAGGCATGCTGTCAGAACAGAGTGGAAAGTGGACAATAACATGAAATTATTATAAAGTTTATAGGAAATCTTACACTGTATGAAAGGATGTATAATATAGAAATGGATATCAAGTGGATGAACTCAAACCTTTGACTGGAAGAATAGCATACAGTATTTTATGATCATACTAAATGTGACTAATTGTTAATGTGCTCCAGAACTGCAACAATTAATTGATACAAAACAACATATATACAGTAATATTAGCAAAGACACTATTAAGACTTTCTAGGTACCATATATAACTGGATTTTTATGCTAAGGTCAACTATATACAAAGAAACATGCGGCCAGAGCTGCTCTGTGTGTGTGTGTCTGTCATCTTATTTGTACAGGAATTTTGCCCGTCTGTCCTTCTGAGTGGCAAACCTCTCAATGACCCTTTGATTAAAGTCAGGAATGTCCCTGACAAGTTTCTTCTCCATGGAGAGCATGGCCAGAGCGTTCAGGCGATCCTGTGTCATGCTGTTTCTCAGGAAGGTCTTGATCCTTTTCAGTGTAGAGAAGCACCTTTCTGACTCAGCAGTTGTCATGGGTGTGGTGATGAGGATCTTGAGGAGGCTGGCAGTCTCTGTGAAAGTGCTCTGAAGGTTGTTCTCCATGAAGAACTGGTACAGGGGCACTGCACCACTACAAGCCTTGAACTCACTGTTCTCATAGATGAGGGACAGTTTGGTTTTGAGCTTGGCCTTGTTCAACATGGGGTACGCCTCCACGGTTGTTTCAAGCGCTGTATCGGGGGAACTTCACACTGTGTTGTGGGAACAACTCTCCGTGCAATAGTGTTGCGCTGATGAGGTGCTGGGTGAAGGAGAACCTCTCTTTGGCATGACTCAGGATGGTATCACATACCTGTAAAGATACATCATCAGCTTTAATTTGCAATTAAGCTATTTTGATGCAAGTGATCCTGACTGACACATGCCTATGTCCAACTCAAGTATATGATTACCAAGGTGCTGATTGTTCAGGGTTTTGGCTACATACTACCAGGCCTGAAAAAAGTTCTAGGTGGGAAACACTGACAATTACATCACAACTTACCTCTATAGCCAACCTCTGTTGTTCTCCTGGTCCCAGCATCCTCCGTCGCTTGATGGGCTGTTGCTGCTCGTCAGATGCGCTGTCCCCACACAAAGAGGGAATTGAGGCCCTGGGTCCAAAAAATAAAGTTTAATTTGATAACTTGCAATCAGACTTCTTAACTCACTGTAATTCCCCCCTCAACACACAACCAGTGACTTATATATATATATATAGACAGACAGACAGACAGACAGACAGACAGACAGTGTGTATATACACACAAACTATGTCTAGTAACTGCTTTTAACCTGTGATGTACATAATTAACTGATGTTATTACGTTTTAAAGCCTTTTTCTATTACATTTGTGAGAGGGATGCAACATAATTTTGTTCTGCTGTTCACTTAGCAATAAAGTTAATATTCAATAACAACTAGGCCTCTTCTAGAAATTGACCTGGTGGACACCTGAATAATTATTACAAACTGTGTAGTACTTTCCTGCATTATTATCAACGTCTGATTGTGTCTTCTCTTTCCTTTTAAAATACTAAAACAAATATAATTGTGACGGCTCTATGATAATCACTCACACAAGCACCAACTGGCAGTGGGTGGAAACGTCAGTCGTCTCGTCAGCTTGAATGGCGATAAAATCAGCACTCTTTACTTCCTCCAGGATGTAATCCTTAAGCATTGACAGCATACAGTCCAACAGCTCGTTCTGTATCGTCTTTGACGTGCCCTTAAAAACGGTAGCTGTCTTCAGGTGCTCCTCCAGCACACTGTCGAGGGAGGCAACAAAATCCACTAAGCCCGGAAAATGCCGGGGTTGTCTGAGGAGTCAGTCTCCTCGATGCCCACGCAAGGCCAACTCAAAAGCCCCACAGAACTTCACAATCGATAATTTTGGATAGAATGTGCCTGTTTTTATCCACCTCCTCATTGTGTTTCCTCACCGCAATCCTGTGGCCGTCATCCAGCTGCGTAGCAATGTTCACCCTTCCTAATACAGCTAGCTTTACAGAGTTGTCCATGTGTGCCCTGGTGTTCTCATGTTTCTTTACCTTCTCTGACAGGTGCTTCATATCCCTCACTCCGGTACCTGTCCATGCTGAATCTGACCCCGTCGTTTTAAAAAGCAAGCACGGAAAGCAAAATAAAGCATTAGCATCAGTGCACCCAGCTAGCCAAGCCTTCCTGGTGTACCAGCTACGGGAGAAGCCGCGCATATACTGCTTCCCTTTCTCGCTAGCCTGCTGTCTGATTGAGAGGTCAGGTTGATCTGGGCCCAGCTCTTTCACCCGAACTTTCTCTGACAAAGTTCTCCTCTCAAACGGATCTTGGAGGAGAGATTTCACCGAGTTAGGGTTGGGTCTTGGAGGAGTAACGTTTGCGTTCGCCATTGTTGTCTAGTAAAAATGGCGTCACTGGACCCCGGTCCTTATTTTATCAGGGGGCGAGCTTGGGGCGGTAAAATAATCGCCCTCCTTGGATTCGATTTAAGATCGCTTATTGACTACATTTTATGTCATACATTCATATCTTAAATTAGCAATTGGCTTAACTGCTACGTAGACCCGCCTCCTCGGGGCACTTTCTGTATCGCCCAGAGCTGACGAGGCGTTTGACAGGCAGAGGAAAGGTTGCGAATATGATTTTCTATCATATCTTACACATATTACTGTGTGCATTCCATATTTCAAACACACAAATATTGACATACTGATGTTTTTATTATTATTATTATTATTATTTTTATTTTTTATTTTTTAAAATAATTTTATTTAAGGGGGCGGCGCCCTAGCGCCCCTCTATCGGCCAGCCGCCACTGAGTATGACATCGGGCATTTAAAGTGTACTTTATTTTCAAAATGTCGCATACTATTAAACTTTTCTTTTTTCGCATGCTTAAACCACCTACTATTTAGGAGGCAAGTATGGGTATTCTGACATGGCCACTGTATTTCTCAATTGAGGGTTCTAGAAAGTTCCCCTAGCTGTGTGAAGTGTCCCCTGCTGCTCTGTGCTGTGTCTGTCTGAGCAGGAAGTATGTTTGAGGTCTTCTCTGTGCCTCTTGTAAAGCTAACCCCAATGCCGCTCAGACAGTTAAGGTCAGACAGTTGCCCATTTAAAACAATGCAGGGATTGCGTGTTTGTATTTGTGTGTGTGTGTGTGTGGCGTCCACTTGCGTGTGTTGAGGGCTGAGAGCGTCTGCTCCACCGTCCGCTGTGACATCACCCGGAGTGATCACATGACCTTCCCTGTCTGATCCTGTCAAAGTGAGAGCAACAACAACCTCCAATGTGTGAGCCATGTCATGTGCACTTTCCCTGGCTGTGGATGTCTGTGTTTGGGATCCCTGGGTGTGGGTCTGGGTTTGGGTCTGCTGGTTTACTTTTTCTGGGCCTGAGCTCTGTGTGGGTGTGGTGGGCCATGGACCAGGCAGGGGTGAAGGGTTCAGTATTGTCCTACTATTCTATGGCCTCTGACCACTCTCTCTCTCACTTCTAGAGGAATACACAGAGGGGAGGGAGGGAGAGAACTATATTTAGCAGTTAGGAAACATCAAGCCACAAACACAGGAATTCCTGAGAGACTTGCTAGTTTTCAAGAACTAAGAACTAATGAAGGAGTATTTTTCAACTCTGACCCTGGAATCTTGACCCCCGCCCCCAACACACACATTAATCCAAGCACATCTGTATTCACACCAGTGTAGGCCTATATGCAGGGCCGGATTACCGTCGGGATATGAACACATTATCATAAATATTATTATTTTTTAGAATTGCAGAACATTTATTTTAAAACTGCACAAATGTATCTCAGCCTCATGGCAAAATGTGTAGAATAGCAGGAAATTAGCTTTAAAACTGCTAAATGTTCTCTCATCCTCATGGATAAATCAAATCAAATGTTATTTGTCACATGCGCCAAATACAACAGGTGTAGACCTTACAGTGAAATGCTTACTTACGAGCCCTTTACCAACAATGAGTTAAAAAGGGAAGAACATATTAGCAAATAAGAAAACAATTGTAAAAAACAAAAAAACAATAACGAGGCTATATACAAGGAGTACCGGTACCGAGTCAATGTGCAGGGTACGAGGTAGTTGAGATAATTGAGGTAATAAGTACATAGATAATAAACAGAGTAACAGCAGCGTATGTAAAGAGTGTGAATGTGTGATGTGTGTGTGTGTGTGTGTGTGGCGTCAATATACATGCGTGTGTGTGTGTTTTTGTGTGTGTGAGCATATGTAATATGTGGCTGTGTGTGTGTTGGGGTGTCAGTGTAGTATTTATGAGTAGAGTCTAGTGAGTGTGCATAGAGCCAGTGCAAGAATGTCAGTGCAAAAAATCTATAATAAATAAGGGGGTCGATGCAAATAGTCCGGGTAGCCATTTGATTAACTGTTCAGAAGTCAAATAGCTTGGGGGTAGAAGCTATTCAGGAGAATTTTGGTCCCAGACTTGGCACTCTGGTACCGCTTGCCGTGTGGTAGCAGAGAGAACAGTCTATGACTTGGGTGGCTGGAGTCTTTGACAATTTTAGGGCCTTTGTCTGACACCGCCTGGTATAGAGGTCCTGGATGGCAGGGAGCTCGGCCCCAGTGATGTACTGGGCCGTACACCCTACCCTCTGTAGCGCCTTGTGGTCGGATGCCAAGCAATTGCCATACCAAGCGGTGATGCAGCCAGTCAAGATGTTTGCAATGGTGCAGCTGTAGAACTTTTAAGGATCTGAGGACCGTGCCAAATCTTTTCAGCCTCCTGAGAGGGAAGAGGCGTTGTCGTGCCCTCTTCACGACTGTGTTGGTGTGTTTGGATTAGGGTTGAATGGAGGGAACCCGGTTACCGAGATTTACTGGGATTTACCGCCCAAAACCACTCAATTTTCCCTGGATAAATAACTGCGAGAAACTGGTAAATTATAATAAATGATTTATATGAACAGCATGTCCTGAAATGGAACTGTTAAATTATATGCCATGTCTAAATCTGGCTTCTCTACGGCTTCTGCATGATGAATCATCAATGCTCAGGGTGGGGACAGACAGCCCATTTCAGTATGGAGCGCAGTTCACAATGCATGTAGACCTATCATGTCATCATGGTAACTTTTTTTATTGTGACAGGTAGGCCTACATTTGCTGCAGCATAGCCTATACTACAGTAATATAAAGACTGAATGCATGTCTAATTTACCCATCTCCATCTGGCTTTCGGGGGTCACCTTGTTTTTTAATTGTAAAGATTATAATTTTTAAATTGCAGCTGCAGAGTTTTAAAACAGCCTATTACTCGAATATTGTTGCTTTAAATCAGTGTTTGCGAGAGCACTCTCTCGCAGTCTTTCGCAGTCTTTCTCTCTCTCCATCAACTCCATTGACTATTCGAAGAGGGACAAGCTTTTTCTTGCTGAATGTTATATACAGCAGCCAATAGAACTCACTGGTAGTTTGAAAGAAGAGCGAACGTGCGATGGCGTTAGGCTATAGCAGTTGTTTATTCAGACCCATAACCATTCAATCTTCCTGAAGAGAAGTGAAAGCCTTCTGCATCTAATTCTAGTCCTATATTATTCAAGGATGTCATTAGAATGGCGAAGATAAGGACAACAAAACTTATTTCATTTAACTGTTGAAAGCGAGGAAGGAATGAACCAACAATAGAGAGAGAGAAAGAGGAGGTAGGCTAATAACATTAGGGGAAATATTATGAAAGGTATATATGTGTCAGCCTACTAATTATACAAATAGGTCCTATTATATTTCAAAATTAAAATCAAATTCGCTAGCCTATACTTGTAACTTTGTAGGCCGTATGTGCTGCACCAGAATCACATGTTCTCTTCTGCTTTATCGTGGTTTGAACGATGTACGTAATTCCAGTCCATATAGTATACAGTAATACAGTTCACACTCAAGAAGATTAGCCTACTGTAGCTAGTTTCATTTATTTACTCATATAGCTAGCTACATCTATGGGCTTTTATGTTTTTCTGTCATGCGTAATGTGCAGTAGCCTATATCATATAGGCCATGTATTGGATAACAGCACAATCATTTGGGCTTTTTTGGGCTTGGGTTCATTAAATGTCATTCATGTAGGGCTCATAAAATGTATTTAATATATGGCTCATCAGGCTCGGGTAGCATCAGGATAGAATTTTCATGCTGATCAAAGCTCTAATCAAATACAGACATATTTAATTTATATGCTTTATACTGATTTTGAATGACACTTCCGGTTTTGGCGGGAAATACTGGGTTACCCGGGAGAAAAGTGATTTATTCTCGGGGTGGAAGATTTGTAAAATACCTGGAAAATATTCAACCCTAGTTTGGATCATGATAAAGCCTTAGTGATGTGGACACTGAGGAACTTGAAGCTCTCGACCGGCTCCACTACAGCCCCGTCAATGTGAATGGGGGCATGCTCGGTCCTCTGTTTCCTGTTGTCCACGATCAGCTCCTTTGTCTTGCTGACGTTGAGGGAGTGGTTGTTGTCCTGGCACCACACTGCCAGGTCTCTGACCTCCTCCCTGTAGGCTGTCTCATCGTCATCGGTGATCAGGCATACCACCGTTGCGTCGTCTGCAAACTTAATGATTGTGTTGGAGTTGTGTGTGGCCACGCAGTCGTGGGTGAACAGGGAGTACAGGAGGGGACTAAGCACGCACCCCTGAGGGGCCTACAGGGAGGAGTTGCACATAATACAGTAATGCTGTGCCAATCCTCTAGCTTCTGTGTTACAGGAATGTTCATGCTGTTTCAAGGTATTTGTGTTAGTGTTTAGTCTTGTGGTTGTTTAGAGATGGTCAGTTTGACATTTATACCAGTTTGCCCAAAGCTTCCTCTGCATTCTCGCATCATTAACTCTTACTGCACTGGAACATGCCAAGATAAACACACACACACACACTAAGCCATGCCATGGAAAGTTGCCGCACACACACACTAAACGCACAACAAACACAACTCTCCACCCAAGCATATTGTTCATATTCATGGAGGAGAGAAGTTAATGGTCTGTAATGAGAGAAGAGAGGAGAGAAGAAAGGGAAGACACAACGTCCTGTTCAGACTGATCCTGCTCCCCATCTCTGCTAACGCAAGCCAAGAAATGCTGCACACGACACACACACACACACACGTGTACAAAGTGACTGTACTGAATGAAGCAGACTCAGGCCCCTCACACCCTGAGGACTCCCATACATAAATGATTCCTGCCCTGCATTCTCTCTCTCTATTCCCCTATCGTCTATCTCTCACACCACTGTGTCCCAGAAAAAGAGAATGAAAAAGAGGATAAAAAATAAAACAGCATCCACATAAGAGGATGCATCTATAAATAACCCAGTTAAACTCTGTGTTGCTAAGGCTTGCTCAGCAACCATGCCTCCCCATCTTCCCTCCTCATCTCGCCTCCACTCCCCCATTCTCATCTTCCCTTCGCGCCCCATCACCCCTCCTCCTTCATCTCTCCCTCATCCCCATGATGAGCCCTTCAGTCACACTGCATGGTGGGAGGGAGAGTTTTGTGCTTTTTCGTGGCCTTAGCAGTGGGAGAGATTGGAGCTGTCAGAGTGACTGCTTGATGTGTCTGTCAGTGGGGATGAAGAGGGAGAAAGAAGGAGAGAAAGAGGGACAGAGAGGCATAGAGTCATAGTGTAATTCTCTGTGTCTCTGCTCCATTCAGAATACTTCCTGCCCTACAGTCGTGGTCAAAAGTTAAATTACACAAGTATTGGTCTTCACAAAGTTCGCTGCTTCAGTGTTATGAGATATTTTTGTCAGATGCTACTATGGTATACTGAAGTATAATTACAAGAATTCCATAAGTTTCAAAGGCTTTTATTGACAATTACATTAAGTTTATGCAAAGAGTCAATATTTGCAGTGTTGACCCTTCTTTTTCAAGACCTCTGCAATCCGCCCTGGCATGCTGTCAATTAACTTCTGGGCCACATCCTAACTGATGGCAGCCCATTCTTGCATAATCAATGCTTGGAGTTTGTCAGAGTTTGTGGGATTTTGTTTGTCCACCCGCCTCTTGAGGATCGACCACAAGTTCTCAATGGGATTAAGGTCTGGGGAGTTTCCTGGCCATGGACACAAAATGTCGATGTTTTGTTCCCCGAGCCACTTAGTTATCACTTTTCCCTTATGGCAAGGTGCTCCATTCTGCTGGAAAAAGCATTGGTCATCACCAAACTGTTCTTGGATGGTTGGGAGAAGTTGCTCTCGGAGGATGTGTTGGTACCATTCTTTATTCATGGCTGTGTTCTTAGGCAAAATTGTGAGTGAGCCCACTCCCTTGGCTGAGAAGCAACCCCACACATGAATGGTCTCAGGATGCTTTACTGTTGGCATGACACAGGACTGATGGTAGAGCTCACCTTGTCTTCTCCGGACAAGGTGTTTTCCGGATGCCCCAAACAATCAGAAAGGGGATTCATCAGAGAAAATGACTTTACCCCAGTCCTCAGCAGTCCAATCCCTGTACCTTTTGCAGAATATCAGTCTGTCCCTGATGTTTTTTCCTGGAGAAAAGTGTCTTCTTTGCTGCCCTTCTTCACCAGGCCATCCTCCAAAAGTATTAGCCTCACTGTGCGTGCAGATGCACTCACACCTGCCTGCTGCCATTCCTGAGCAAGCTCTGCACTGGTGGTGTCCCGATCCCGCAGCTGAATCAACTTTAGGAGACGGTCCTGGCGCTTGCTGGACTTTCTTGGGTGCCCTGACGCCTTCTTCACAACAATTGAACCTCTCTCCTTGAAGTTCTTGATGATCCGATAAATGGTTGATTTAGGTGCAATCTTACTAGCAGCAATATCCTTGCCTGTGAAGCTCTTTTTGTGCAAAGTAATGATGACGGCACGTGTTTCCTTGCAGGTAACCATGGTTAACAGAGGAAGAACAATGATTTCAAGCACCACCCTCCTTTTAAAGCTTCCAGTCTGTTATTCAAACTCAATCAGCATGACAGAGTGATCTCCAGCCTTGTCCTCGTCAACACTCTCACCTGTGTTAACGAGAGAATCACTGACATGATGGCAGCTGGTCCTTTTGTGGCAGGGCTGAAATGCAGTGGAAATGTTGTTTTGGGATTAAGTTCATTTTCATGGCAAAGAGGGACTTTGCAATTAATTGCAATTAATCTGATCACTCTTCATGATATTCTGGAGTATATGCAAATTGCCATCATCAAAACTGAGGCAGCATACTTTGTGAAAATTAGTATTTGTGTCATTCTCAAAACTTTTGACCACGACTGTACTGTCCTGTCTGTGGGGGCAACTGCAGTGTTGTGTCATCATGCTGGGGTTTGGGAGGATGGGGGGGGTTCTAACATCTATAAATGTTAGAGCCAGAAGCCAGTGTCCAGAAGCCAGTGTGTGTTTGTGTGTGTGTGTGTGTGTGTGTGTGTGTGTTCTTAGGCCTGAGTGGAAACTCCACTGTGCCTGTCTGAAACATAGCACCCTCTGCTGTTTGGAGTGAGAGCAGCAGACTGAAGGAAACATCATATACTCAAGGTGTCCTTCCCCCTGTACTGCAGTTCCTGTTTCTCACACAGCTTGTTGTCTGTCTCTCTGTGTTTCAGCAGAATGAGGTCAAAGAGGAAGAGGAGGGAGGGACCAAGGCTCTGTCAGAGGAAGAGTTGCGGGCCAGGATAGAGGACTTCAACTCTACGGTCTCAGAGAATGGCATGAAACTGGTGAGTGCTACAACATGTAAAATATACACGGTGCTATCTAGAACCTTAAAAGGGTTCTTTGGCTGTCCCCATAGGAGAACCCTTTGAAGAACCCTTTTTGGTTACAGGTAGAACCCTTTTGGGTTCAATGTAGAACCCTTTCTACAGAGGGTTCTACATGAAACCCAAAAGGGTTCTACCTGCAACCAAAAAGGGTTCTCCTATGGGGATAGCCGAAGAACCCTTTTGGAACCCTTTTTTCGATGAGTGTACTAGTATGAAGTACTGAATCGGAATTTACCATTATAGACACACATGCATCTCTCTCTCTCTCTCTCTCTCTCTCTCGCTCTCTCTCTCCCCCAGGGTGCTGATGGTTTGTACACTGGCTTCATTAAGGTCCACCTCAGACTAAGTCGACCAGTCACGGTGCTCGCTGTGGAGGGGGCGGGATTAGACGGACAGGCGGGCCAGGCGGAAAGACACGGTCGGCCAATGATGGTGTCAGAGGGCCAGGAGGGGGAAGGAGCAGGGTTGAGTGAGAAGCGGACGTCGTTCTACCTGCCCAGTGATTGTGTGAAGCAGATCCACATCAGTAGTACTACCACGGTTAAGGAGGTCATACAGGGCCTGCTGAAGAAGTTTATGGTGCTGGATAACCCACACAAGTTTGCCCTGTACAGACAGACACACCGTGATGGACAGGGTGAGTTACACACACAGATTACACGTATATACATTCGCACATTTACATTCTGTCCCCCTACTGAGTGTAGGTTTGAAGATTTCTGATAATATGTGGATGTGGAATCTAATGTGTCTTTCCTTTGTCGTGTGTCTGTGTAGACCTGTTCCAGAAGCTTCCTCTTGTGGAGTGTCCTCTCGCTCTGAGACTGGTGGTGGGTCCAGATCCTGAGCTGCTTAGCTTTGTCCTCAAGGAGAATGAGACCGAAGAGGTAGCGGTAAGACAAACACAACCCCCCCACCCCACATACACACACACATACCGTGTGTCGTAAAATCATTAATTGCTACATGAATGCCATCTTTAACATCACTAATATCGCTCTCTCTCTCTTTCGCTCTCTTCCTCTCAGTGGCATGCGTTCTCGATTCCTGAACTGCAGAACTTCCTGGTGATTCTGGAGAAGGAGGAGGCGGAGCGTGACAGGTGGTGAGAGGAGAAGAGATTCACAGCCTACCGACAGAGCTTGCAGAAGGCACTACAGGAGCATCAACCCTGACCCCTCACCCTTGACCCCTCATCTCTCACTCTGACCTTTCAACCCTCACCCCTCTGTTGACCCAGGGAGAGACAGGAACCCACTCAGGCTTACAGACTCCTATTCTCCCCTCAGGACACGGTCAGCTCCTCCCTCACTCCTCACATCCCCTCTGGAGAAGAGAGGTGGGGTTAAGAAAGGATGGAAAGGGAAAAAGGGACTGTTTGAAGGATGAGTGGACAGGATGCTGGAACAAAAGAAGTGTGTGTATCCCTGGGAGTAAAAGACACTGAACTGAATGACCCTCTGACTTCTTTGGGCTCAGATATCTCGGTTTGATCTGACAATCTGACCTGATGGGTCTTCTAATGTTACATTGAATCTCAGTTTGGTCTGATAATGTGTTTAAGATTCTACTGCTGCTGCTGCTACTGCAAGTGTTACTTACGCATGAGTCTCAACTTTCTCTATCTGCCCCAGTGCCCATGCATAAAGATTTAGGACTAGAACAGACATTACTATTCAAAGCAACGCTCCATGGTGGGTGGACCATTTGGAATGTTCCATTACTTGATATTTATGATATCAACTCTCATGTTGTCCCTGCATGCCATCTTATCCAGGGCCGAGGGTAGGATATGGGGGAGGGTATGGTTGGATTGGGAAGCAGGGTTGGTATTGTGGGGTAAAGCTGTGTAGGGTTAGGGTGTGGTAAAAGGAACACCAGAATCCATTCTCATCTTCAGACTCCTCTCATATCAGTCCCAGGGATGTACAGCAGTGTTTCTCATAGAACTGCTCTATTGAGCTCAGAAGGCTACAGAAGCATAAGAAGACCTGAACTCTCTGTCCTAACTTCTTTATCCAGCACTGAAATGAACCCTCTATCTCAGGCGGCTAACTTGCACTTAACCCTGCATCTCCCTCTACCAGAGTAACCATGTTAGTGTGGGAGGTCTTGTGCAGACAGGCTTGCATTTCATAGGTAGATGTTATTCCCATAGACACTAGTCTCTTCAGAGAGCCATTTGTGTACCCTGACTGCAGTCACATATATAGCGACATACAGTAGGCCTTCTATACCCAATAGATATCCATCCTGTTATTCATTAACCCATTCTACGTAAGCATACAGTATGTAAACAATCAGCACAATCAGTAACCATTCCTTCACTGCTTGAAACATCTGCTGGTGTTTTAAGCATTTACAAACAGTTCAATGGGATGCTGATGTTCGGACTCTTTGTGTACCCTTCACCCTGTCATCAATAACCCCTGACCCCTATCTCCTAACCTGGAAATTGACATTTCACCTGATGGGAGACTTGCCATGCTACTGGCCCTGTGTCTGTGTAGAGCGTATGCAGCTGTAACTACTGTTGTTAGAGGCCTGTTAGAGCCAGCCACTCTGTGGTGCTGTGACAGGTCCATGAAGCCCTGCTACTGAGCCGACTGTTACAGGACTGAGTGAATGAGAGGAACTGATGCTTAAACACTGATTGGAGGTCAAGGGTCATACCGCGAGGAGGTATTCCTGGTCAGTTCATGTGGTCAGGAAAAACTCCTGTCCGTAATGTTCATTGAGCTGAGAAACACCATTCTGCCGATCACACCAAAGTTAAGATTATTAAGAGGGACAGAACCCCTGTGTCCCTCTCTCCACAGAGGCAGTGGGAGATCTGACTGAAAAGACGACGTATTGTAGAATAAACCTGTTTTGCAAACTGATTCTGGCCACAGGTCTTCCAGTCTGTATAGTATCCTAGAGAATGGGCAGGAAATTAGGCAGGAAATGAGTGATTATTTTGTAAAAAGGGAATTCTATAATATCAATTATATTTATCTCAGTGTGATGCATACAGTGCGTTCAGAAAGTATTCATAGCCCTTGACTTATTCCACATTTTGTTGTGTTACAGCCTGAATTCGAAATGGATTCAATATTTTTTTTCTCACCCATCTACACACAATATCCCATTATGACAAAGTGAAAACATGTTTTTAGATATGTTTGCAAATGTATTGAAAATGAAATACAGAATATCTCATTTACATACATATTCACACCCCTGAGTCATACTTTGTAGAAGCAACTTTGCCAGTGATTACAGTGTTTTTGGGTAAGTCTCTAAGAACTTTGCACACCTGGGGCCTCATTTATCAATCATGCATAGGCACAAATCTGTGTGTAAACCATGCGTGGGGTCATTCAACTCAAAGTGTGAGATTTATCAAAATGAAAGTTTGCTTGAGTGTGCATACATTTAAGCACAGCGATGACCATGCGTACCCACAGTGCCAAGTGGTGGAATAAGGGAACTGCATGTCAAGCATAGAATGGGGAAAATATGTTGAAAATGTGTGAAATTGTCAAAGTAATAATTAAATCATTTGTTTTATTTAGTTGTATTTCCATTGTGAATTCATGCAACATATCTTGACATGCTATATAATTTGACCACATCAGTACATTTGTTACGATAATAATCCATATAAAGTACAGTAATTTGTTAAAGTATTCAAACATTGTTGAAATGCTATAAAAGACTGAGCTAATGTCAAATCGAATGAGTGATGGCTGATCTTGCTCTGTTTGAAGATTTGGCACACGCTGCATTTAGCAGAAAGCGTGTTTTTAGAGACAGGTGGAACTTTTTCTGCAGAAAGTACAGATTGGCTCATCAGATATAATTTCCCAAAACCAATCTTATTGGATTTTTGAGAGGATTTAAGACCTACTTTAAAAATAGTACTTTAAGGGTACTTGGCAACGGGTACTTTTCAGCGGGAGCTTGCCGATCGGCATTTTACAGCCCTTGCTAAGCCAATGTTTTGAATGAAATCATTAGCAAAACTAACAGTAACAAACAATTTCCATAGACCATCGCACAACAGGTTGAAGTCAAGAGGGCTTTCTTTGCCATGATGCCAATTATGGGTTCCCAAATAAGAACGGAGCAATAGACGGCACCCACATCGCCATAAAATTACCATCCCAAAACTATTTAAATTATGTGAACAGAAAAGGCTTCCACTCGTTATGCGCATGTGATAGGTTATGTGATGCGCAAAAGACGCTGCTGAATGTGGTGGCAAGGTGGCCTGGTGGAACGCACGACTGGTTCATTCTGCAGAACAGCAATGTTGCCTATACGCCTACAGGAAGGAGCTGTTGAGAATGGATGGCTTATTGGTGAGTGTTGCCTACTTATTTGAAGTATATTTACCATTGCTAAAGCAACTTGAGTTGTCGTAATGGTCATCACTTTGTAGCTATGTTTTTTTTATATGGTCAAGCCACAACTGAGCGAGCCAAATAAAATATTGTGGTTGTACTCAATCTTTGACACTAGCACCTCAATATCAGTCTCGAAAAAGTTTGAATTTTTTGGTTATGCTGTTGTATTTCATGGTTGTTCTATATTCCCCACATGCTTTAAAGTGATGGTTTTGACCATATGTTTAATTAGGGGCATTTTGAAACGCAAACCACCAAGGTCGTGCACGAGCACTGAGGCTGAGAACAATTGGTATTTATAATAATAATATGCCATTTAGCAGACGCTTTTATCCAAAGCGACTTACAGTCATGCGTGCATACATTTTTTGTGTATGGGTGGTCCCGGGGATCGAACCCACTACCTTGGCGTTACAAGCGCCGTGCTCTACCAGCTGAACTACAGAGGTTATCTCCTACCAGTGTGCGTATGACGCTCGCAGGATTGTTTGATAAATCACACTTTTTCTATGCATACACCATTCTAAATTCCGTTTGTAAATAATATTTTAGAATAGTTTCTACGCAATATTAATAAATGAGGCCCTTGGATTGAACAATATTTGCACATTATTTTTATTTAAATTCTTCAAGCTCTTTCAAGTTGATTGTTGATTATTCATTGCTAGACAGCCATTTAAGTATTGCCATAGAAAGCAGGTTTTCCTCTTGATTTTGCCTGTGCTTATAGCTGTATTCCATTTTTTCTTTTTTCTTCTTCTCCCTAGTCCAGGGTTTCCCAAACTCGGTCCTCGGGACCCGGAGGGGTGCACATTTTGGTTTTTGCCCTAGCACTACACAGCTGATTCAAATAATCAACTAATCTTCAAGCCCGAGGACCGAGTTTGGAAAACGCTGCCCTAGTCCTTGCCGATGACAAGCATACCCATAACATGATGCAGCCACCACCATGCTTGAAAATATGAAGCGTGTTACTCAGTGATGTATTGGATTTACCCCAAATATAACACTTTGTATTCAAGACAAAAAGTTCATTTCTTTGACACATTTTTTTGCAGTATTACTTTAGTGCCTTGCTGCAAACAGGATGCATGCTTTGGAATATTTGTATTCTGTACAGGCTTCCTTCTTTTCACTCTGTCACTTAGGATAGTATTGTGGAGTAACTACAATGTTGTTGATCCATCTTCAGTTTTCTCATATCACAACCATTAAACTCTGTAACTGTTTTAAAATCACCATTGGCCTCATGGTGAAATCCCTGAGCAGTTTCATTCCTCTCCGGCAACTGAGTTAGGAAGGATGCCTGTATCTTTGTAGCCACTGGTTGTATTGATACACCATCCAAAGCCTAATTAACAACTTCACCATGCTCAAAGGGAAATTCAGCATCTACTTTTTTAAATTTTTACCCATCTACCAATAGATGCCCATCTACCAATAGAGGCATTGAAAAACCTCCCTGGTCTTTGTGGTTGAATCTGTGCTTGAAATTCACTACTCGATTTGAGGGACCTTACAGATAATTGTATGTGTGGGGAACAGAGATGGGGTAGTTATTTAAAAATCATGTTAACCACTATTATTGAACACTGAGTCCATGCAACTTATTATGCGATTCGTTAAGCACATTTTTACGCTTGCCATAACAAAGGGGTTGAATACTTATTGACTCAAGACATGTCAGCTTTTAATTTTGTGTTCTACAAACTAAATTCTACTTTGACAGTATGTGGTATTGTGTGTAGGTCAGTGACACAACATCTAAATTTAATATATTTAAAATTCAGGCTGTAACACAATTTTTTTTTTGTAAAAAGTAAATACTTTCTGAAGGCACTGGTAGTAAACATTGGAGAACAAATTATTATTATTGGCTATAATTATTGTTATCATTGGTGTGTGAGTCTGGGCTGGAGATAATAGTATAAATATTAAATGAGAGGTAATACCTATGTATTCCAGTGACTCTCTCTCATCATCCAAAAGCACATGCCTTCCTGATGCCCATGTCCATCCCATTCCCTTACCTCCTCAACCCCTTATAACCCAACCCTGCTCAGTGTTTAGGCTGTTCCTGCTGGCAGTGCCTTTTGTTCTATGTAGCCTTGTGTGTGTAACTGGGTTCTATATGTCATATCTCTTTTCCTTACCACCTATTTTTGTCCATTATCACCCTTCTCCTATTCCTGCCCTCACAGGGCATATAGAGAGGCCACACAAACAGATCTGAGACCAGACTACATGTCTGTGATGGAACCCATAAGTGTGTGTGTCTGTCTGTGTGTGTCTGTTACATCTACGTGTGTGTTACTTATTTTATGTTTCACCCCCTTCAGCATGGTGTTAAGTGTCAGAGGATGTGGACAATCAATGCTTTCCAGCAATCTCTTAGTTTGGTTTATCTGGAGAATTAGATGTGTATGTAGGTATCTGTAAAGCTGTAAAGAAAAATGAAGAATTAAATAAAATTGTCATCCTTTAATGAGTCTCTCTCATGTCCTTTGAACTCATTCTCACTCTGTTTCCTGGTCAGGAAAGCCCTCTGGATACACTCATATCTCTCGTGTTGTTGTCTTATTGACTTTCTGTACAGTAGCCAGGCCAGCTTCCTCTCTGTCGGTGGCTGTTCTGCCATTCCCCCGAGTTCAACCAGCTCTTTCTAAAAGGTCTCTAGCTCCTCATTTTGGAGCTTTGTCAAATTCTGAGGAGTTTCCCTTCCATTAGTTATGAGTCCCAAAATGGTTTTCTGTGTCTGTGTGTTCCAGAGGTGTGCTCATCCAAGAGTGGAGTGGTTGTAGAGAGAGTGAGAGTAAACTTAATTCATTATGAATCAGTATAGTTTGTTTACAAAGTTAACAAAAACATGGAGAAATAGGTCCATGGATAGTTATGGTAGCTTCAAATTATAGGCCTATTTTTAAAAAAATTTTTTTATTGCTAATAGAAATCAAGTGCACATGAACATTTAGTGGATTTTTGTTTGCCCAACAAACAGTTTGGATTTTTGATGGCCCAATCTCTGATGTGCACAAACTGCACAGAGCTCGCCAGCTTGTAGTCCTAAAAATTTGAAATAAGTTACATTCAGCCATCCGTTCACCCATTCCTATTGGGAAATGGATGGGGAAAGAATAGGGTTTTGTAATACATGCAAAAATAAGGTCTGAGGTTAACACAGGCTATGGGGATATTATACGTTTTGTTCTATGAGATAAAATCACGTGTGCCCAACAAACATTTTGAATTTTTGATGGTCAAATCTTTGATGTACACAAACTGCACATTAGTGTGGCTTAATGTCAAAAAATGTCTGTATGCAATTTAGTGCATGCTCCAGAGCACAAACCATAGAGATAGAGGACTCATCTTTGTATCTGTGCCATTATAGCGTCTGTGACGCCATTAAAGCTGTCTCCATTTTAAAGTAGCCTACTCAATTTTCTTCTTCACGATTGGGTGGGACTTCCAACTTCATTGGCTGATCCCTCCTGATGACCCTGTTGGCGTCATGTCCAACCAGGTCATCAGGAGGGATCAGCCAATGAAGTTGGAAGTCCCACCCAGTTGACTACATTAAAATGGTGGAAGCCCTCAATGGCGCTGCCCATGCTAATGGAGCATTCAAGACAACTGGGAACTCTGGGGGGAAAAACTAGGTAAAATCATGACATCTGTGATCTTAAGGTCGAAAAATCAGAGCTGTAGAAAGAGGCCCGAGATTCCGAGTTGGATGACCATTCAAAATGAATTTTCCCAGTTGGAGCTCGTTTCTTTCCCAGTTGTCTTGAACGTCGGAAGTCGTGGATTTCTGAGCTCCCAGTTGTTTTGAATGCGGCATAATACCACATTTAGTTATAAATATCTTTGTTAATTCTGCCTTTTGGCAACTAGAGGCCTCTATGGCACACACACTGTGAATTTCTAACCACACCCGTGCCCCTACCGACTCCCTCGGAGGGCCCTCCGTTGTCAGTCACGTGTTGCTGACGAAACTCAGAGTTTGACTTCCAGAGAGTGGAAAGGGGATCAATAAACTCATCTACTTCGGGACACACTCTTTACTTGAATGATGCAATTAATGTTCCACTTTTAAATAATAAAACCAGCATGAAATTCTAATTAACAAAGCTCCCCTTTTGTTTTACAAGATACATCTCAGTAACAGTTAAACATTTTAATTTGAGTGGTATTTAATCTGTTACATGTGTCAACATAAACAAACTCACGTGGCATATAATTAGGCAAGCCTCTCTTATTGTATATCAAACAGTGCAAACAACAAACATATTGCGGTGCGTTTAGGGATAGCACTTCGCTGTGAAGACTTGCCCGAAGTGCCTATTGGAGGGTCTAATTGGCACCTACAACCTCAGTTTTGGGACGCTTTTGCATAATGACGGAGGCGCGCGTGAACGTGCAAATGGAGAGAGGAGGGGAAGGGGTAGGGAGTGATTTGGGATTTATGCAGACACACACCCGGGCGTTTTAGGACCTCCATACAGTTAGCTTGGAGAACTCTAGAACAGTATTACAAATACTGGCCAAAATGCCGCGTCTCTATGTCGGCAGATTGAGTTATCATGTTCGTGAGAAAGACATCCAAAGGTTTTTCAGTGGTTACGGGAAGCTACTGGAGGTTGATCTGAAGAATGGGTAAGATTTTAGATAGCTAGGTTCGTGTGGGCAAAATGGCGACTACTGAAGCAGTACAATACCTAGCTAGTTAGCTAGTCAGCGGTTGTTGAGTTAGCCCGTAGACCTAATGTCAGCAATGATTGCTCCTTCTTCTCGCTCACATGCACGATCGAATGTTGCAGGTACGGCTTCGTGGAGTTCGAGGACACGCGTGACGCCGACGATGCAGTTTATGAGCTGAACGGGAAAGAGCTTTGCGGTGAACGAGTCGTCATTGAGCACGCTCGTGGCCTGCGGAGGGAACGTGATGTATACCGTACTGGCGGAGGTGGACGTAGTAAGTGTTCTCTGATAAGTTGTATGTGTAACTACAGCACAATTACATAATTTACTTTTATCAGGTGTGATGATGGAGAGTTCCAGCAGCGGGAAGTAAAGTAATGACAACACTTAGCTACCTGTTCCTTGTAATTGTGTTGTTTTTTATCGCACTGCTTTGCTTTGTCTTGGCCAGGTCGCAGTTGTAAATGAGAAGTTGTTCTCAACTGGTTTACCTGGTTAAAAAAATGTAAAATAAATCAAATTTGGGGGCCGCTGAAATATTACCTCCTCCCTGTAGCCTTATAAATGCAATTTGAATGAAGCACAAGATTGAACGTTATAATAATGTGTTTGGATGTATGCAGTGTCTTTTTTGCTGAAATTACCACTTAAGCCACTTTTAGCATGTGAAAAACACAATTTGATCAAAATACTATTTTATTTGTAACTATGTTTCGTAAACAACCGGTGTAGACTTACAGTGAAGTGCTTACTTACGGGTTTCCAACGATGCTGCTGTTTAAACACGTTTTACCTATAGATCTGCTTTACTGTAAGGTTTTGGTTGGGCATGTTAAATGTAGTGTTTACATTTCAGCTGTGCTGCTTACTTTATGGCATTGGTACAATCTCAATGCACCCACTGCCTGGTTTTTATATGCAAGCAGCCTGGCTGTAATGTAAACTAAAGGATATAGATGCAATGTGTTCATTATACCATCTGACTTCAACATTAACAAAGTCCTTGATGTTTCAATTTGAAAGAGTCCACTGCGGGCTGAATCCGTTTCCCTATAGGCTAAGATGACTGATGATGACTGGCTAAGATGACTGCCTGTCCCGTTTGGCCTTGGCTTTCACCTTAATGTGTGTGTGACCTTTGACGTATGACCTCTTGGCTGACCTTACCGGAAGCCATGATGACAGCAGCCTTTTGCCAATAGACCAGGGTGATGGTGAGGAATCCCATTGGTTTTTCTGTTAAAAAGAAATATCGCAAAAGGTTGAAGCCAAAAAAACATGTCAGTGTTCGCTAACTGTTTCATAAGAGAGCAGTTTGCATCCAGTTGTAAGTCATATGGCATCTGTTGACTGGTACATTTCTGCCAGCTACTATGGTATCAGTTGGTAGATATTTCCCCCCCATTTTAGTAGTACTGTGTGGTTGGGATGTATACCTCTTTGTACAGCAGAATAAATGTAAGCTTGAGGTTGATGAATCAGATAAATTGGTATTTAAGCAAAGAGCAGGAATGCTGTCCATTCCCTGTGACTGCCATGATGCTCAGATGGACATTGGCTGAATGTATGTGTTACTTCCTCTGCCATGGAAATGTAAGACCACATCACTAATTAGTACAATAATGTTGAGTCTAGTGACCTGATGGGTCCACACAGGGATAAAAGTCAGAGGATCAGTTTTAGTAGCCCCCCCCTGAGTTTTCAGCCCCAGTGTAGCCGCTGTAGACTCCCCCACTGTGCCATACTGACTGTTCCGTGTTCTTTAAAGGCAGTAGTGGTTACAGCAGCCGAAGCCGCACTGGCTGGGACAAGTACGGGCCACCTGTACGCACAGAGTACCGCCTTATTGTGGAGAACCTCTCTAGTCGCTGCAGCTGGCAGGACCTAAAGGTGAGCACTGAGTCTCAAGTCTCCATTTTATATTTTATCCAACCTTCTCTTAAAACAGGGTCCAAACAACAGGACAAACATATTTGTTTCAAGAACACTCATTTTAAAAATGTGCCTGTTCATTTATTCAATGTGTTTTTTGGTTGACAGGACTTCATGCGCCAGGCTGGTGAGGTGACCTATGCCGACGCCCATAAGGAGCGGACCAACGAGGGGGTGATTGAGTTCCGATCCCGCTCGGACATGAGGAGGGCCCTGGACAAGCTGGACGGCACTGACATCAATGGGAGGAAGATCCGCCTGGTGAAGGACAAGCCTCGCCGCCGACGCTCCTACTCTGGCAGCTGCTCTAGGTCAGGATAGGTCTGGACTTACCACACCTCTTAAATGCAGCCTTTGGGTCCTTACAGCCCTAATGTGGAAGGTGTTGTAGGTTTCGTTTGCTGTCATTCTAGTACCAAAGCTGGTTAGTTACCAAAGCTTACAATGTGTTTGATCTCCCAGGTCTCGCAGCAGACGTCGCTCTTGCAGCAGAAGTTCTGGAAGCCACTCCAGGTCACGCTCACGGTAAGAACACTGACCAAATTGCATCTGCGCTGCCCAATAACTCCAATACTTCACAAGGCTGGGGTAGTTACATAGATGAATACTTAGTTTATCCCAGAGGGGAAATGTAATTGTGACACAGTAGCATAGAGACAAGCACACATACTTTACAAGACAACTATACAAATACAAGACCTAGTTTAAATTCCTGTGTGTTTGTTCTCCACAGGTCACTCTCGTGCAGTAAATGGCGCTCTCGCTCCAGATCTGACCACAAATCCTGTTCTAGATCTGGGAAGAAGTCCCGCTCTAAGTCCCCGACCCGCTCCAAGTCTCGCAAGTCCCGTTCCAAGTCCCGTTCTCGCTCCGGCGCTCACAAGTCTCGCAGCTGCTCGACGAGCCACAAATCTCGCTCTCAGTCCCACACACGCAAGTCTCGCTCTAAAGTAAAATCTGAGAGGGGAACCAGAGGCCGTTCCAAGGATAAGTCTGTCAGCGACAAGTCCCAGAATCGTTCCCCACCCTCCACAGAGAATGGAAACGGACAGCGGTCCAAGTCTGCCTCCAAGTCTCCCTGCCCACAAGAAGACCTTCACCAATCCAAGTCCCCAGCCAAGCGCTCAGCCTCTGGATCCCCCTCACGCTCTAAATCCCGCTCCTGTTCCCGATCCAGGTCGACTTCCCAAGATTAAATCCACTTGTTTAAGTAGGAAGTATGAAAGATTGTTTGAAAATAATTCACGAATCGAATGCAGCTCCAAGTGTTTCAATTTGTCCCTCTCTGAGCACTTGGTGGTATTGAAGTTGTGATTGTAGTACGATAACATCTTTCATGTTTTTAACTTTGCATGAGAACCAGTCTGAAAGATTGTAGATTACTATAGAACGCATAGTAGAGTTGTTCTCAGTTTCCTTATCTTTCTGAGATTGCTTATGCTTCATGTTAAAGATACTGGTTGATGATGTTGGTCTTTCAAGAGTCAATTAATTATCTTCTAATTTTAAAAACCTGGTTCTCACCACCTTCTGCATTGCTTCATTGAATCTCTGGTATTCCAGTATCATATCGTGATTGCTATAGGTAGATGGCAAGGTATTACGTTAATACTATCTTCACAAATCTAAAATAGAGGGAAATGAAGAGCAACAATCACACATATCTTTTTCCATAGAAATTGTTCTCCCTATGAAGATACTTTTACTTTCTTTGAAATGTTTTGATTATTAATTATGCTAATTTATATTGGTTTATTTATTGGTTTCTTTGCTGTTGGTGTAGTTGATGCTGTCTGTATAGGCTAGACAGCATTAGTAATGTATTGGCTATTTTCAAAGAGAAGATGTATGGAAAATGTCACTGTTTGCCCTGAGAAATCAGATTATTTCCCCCCTAAACCAATCTGCTTTTTAAAAAGAAAATGTGTTAAGCGTTCATGTTTATAAACAGTCTTGATATGTTTGGCTTTGACTGTCCTATTATTTGAAGTGGTCACCATAATAAGATGTACCTAATTAATTGCAGTAAAATGTGTGTGTACAAACAGTATGTGTAAAATAATATGTGCAGTTTGGTTTGTTTCAAAAGGAAATATGTTGAGACAACTAGGCTACAGTATTAAATTCCTGAGTCCTCTTGGTGAATGCACCTTTGAATTTGACAAGTAGTTTGAGCGTATCAAAACTCTGTATACATGCCACCATGTGGGTTTGCGTAATACTTGTTTACAGTGATAAAACCTGTTGTGCGCAAATGAGTTTGCGCCAGTCTTCTGGATGTCCAGCATCAGTCAATTTCTTACACTTTACATATGCGAGAATCTTCTATGAATTTACGCTATTTTCTCTTAGATTTTGGACATAAGACTTGGCCAAAGATACTTATTCGTCTGAGACTTGAAAGGGTAAGATCATTGATCAACTTAATGCTCCTGCTGTATTTGTTTATTAGTTACATTTCATCAAATTTGTGTATACTACTAATGTTTATTGATTTCTAGTTTCAAGTCGGTATTTAAAAAATTGTTAAGTTATTTTGAGATCTCCTATTTGATGGTATAAATAATCAATTTCTGTTCAAATGCCGTTGACTGCCACCCCGATAGGCACAGAAAAGAGACATGGATAATTGGAGTCAGGTATATTTGAATGTATATTTTCCAATCACTTTTATTTTCACTAAATGACATGGTGTGTGTGATGGTTCATTATTCTATAGCTATTATTTGTCCCCTCTGCAATCAATCTAATCAATGAACATGACATTGTTTACTTGAAACCATTTAGCACAGTAATATTGTCTCCTCAAATTGCTTCACAGCTTCGATCAGCAAACTCCATTGAAGTCAACCTTGGTCACTCACACAATCATCAGTGAGTAGCCAGGCGTTATGACAATATGCAACAAGCAATGTGGATACACACACTGGGATCATTGTTGCAGTCCACACTTCAGGTCATGATTGTCTAATAATAAAAATGTAAATACTGTAGATGTTGTAAATGTGTAAGAAGTGAACACTAAACACACTACTAATACTAAATGAACTCATCCCAAATTATTGGCACCCTTGATAAAGATGTTCCAATAATTATTAACCCTATTTTGTTGTATTACTTGTTAAACAAAATCTTATTCTCTGAGCAATTGTATTAGTATAAATTAATAAAATTTTCAACTTTTTTGGAGCATACAATATAGGTCAGTATTTGTATTTATTTTAGTATGTTTTGCTTGTCTTTATCAAGGGTGCCAATAATTTTGGACCTGACTATCTCTAATTAGTGATATTTTTTTTATACAAGTTACAAATTAATTGTTATTTAACCCATATTTTACCAGGTAAGTTGACTGAGAAATCATTCTCATTTACAGCAACGACTTGGGGAATAGTTACAGGGGAGAGGAAGGGGGATGAATGAGCCAATTGGAAACTAAGTTGAGAGGTAAAGCAAGTTAGGTCAGGAACAATTGTAAAGGAAGGGATTAAGGGCAGGCCGCTGAGGCCAGAGGGAATTGTAAATCCATGTCTAGCTATTTTCTGCAATGCACTCACCCAGCATATAGCAAACACTGAGTGGATAGTCGTTGACAGATGAAACATCACAACAATAATGTTATTGTTATCAACACCAGCATGCGGTCTGACTGAGAGATGACCCTCCCAGGCTTTATCATGGTTTGCACAAAAAAATCAGATCCTCTCTTATTGACATGAATGAACTTGTTGGCAGAACCCTGAGGATGTGTCACTATTTTGGCAACTGCAGCCCTGTATATACACTGGTATTGGTGATATCTGGGGATGACGTGGAAGGGCTTTCCGCAGAACAAAGAGATACAGCAAAGCCTTGCCTATACATTTAAAAATCTAAAGACACTATATACTATAGTACAGTATACTACTAAAGCCATTTGCCTCTTTCATCCACACTGTTCCCTCTTATGTTTTAGTGCCAAGCCATCAGACTTTGAAATCCTGGCTATAATTGGGAAAGGAACATTTGGAAAGGTAGGGTCATCTTTGGCAGTGCTCTCTAAATTGACAAAAGTGCTGTTGGTGTATAACCAACAATGATATACTTTGTGTTATTACCTTATTAGGAATCAATTTTGTTTTGTCCCCAGGTTCTTCTTGCCAAACTGAAATCCGACAACAAGTTCTATGCTGTGAAAGTGCTGCAGAAAAAAATCATACTGAAGAAAAAAGAGGTTCCACTCAGCTTTTCACATAATCAGTTGAATTCTGAATATAACAGTAGATTAAAAAATATTTATAAAAAAAGGTGAATATACTGTCAGTAGGAGTGGGTTTAACAATAATGATTCACAAGTGCTGTATTTATTTGCCGCTGGATTCTTCTATGTGAAGCAAAAGAACATCATGGCAGAGAGGAATGTGCTGCTCAAGAGTATGAAACATCCCTTCCTGGTGGGGCTCCACTACTCGTTCCAGACCCCAGAGAAGCTCTACTTTGTCATGGATTACGTCAATGGAGGAGAGGTACGATATGGAATAAAGACATAGGAGAGAATCTTCTAAACTTCTCAAATAATGGGCAGCGCTCATTTAATTTACTTCTACTTTTGATATTCCACTGTAGCTTTTCTATCACCTTCAGAGAGAGCACTGCTTCTCAGAGCCAAGGGCTCGCTTCTACACGGCTGAGGTGGCCAGTGCCATCGGTTACTTACACTCGCTCAACATTGTTTACAGGTCAGTCACAGCCGCTCAACAATGTTGACAACTAAGTCTCACCCACTTAACAGCATTCACAGGTCATTCACAGTAAACCCACATGTTCTCTGCTGGTTTCCCATGCTCCCTCTGTGGAAGGTCATTCTGTCAGCAGTGCCTTTAGGCTGTACAGTAGGTTCTCTGTTTTTAAAAAGCAACAATTTTCTCTGTTGTAGAGACTTGAAGCCTGAGAATGTCCTGCTAGACTCAGAGGTAAGTGTATGTGTATCATGAGCTCTGGACTATCGTTATATTAGTTCTCCGTGGGTCAAACAAGGTCACCCTGATGTTTTGACTTGGACCTTCTCCAGGGCCATGTTGTGTTGACTGACTTTGGCTTGTGTAAAGAGGGGATAGACGCAGAGTCCACCACCTCTACTTTCTGTGGAACCCCAGAGGTACATTTGGTTTCTATTGTATATCCTACAGTCCCCCCATTTCCCTTAGTCACTGTATCCACTGACACTGCCTTTTGCTCTGTAGTATTTGGCTCCAGAGGTGTTGAAACAGCAGCCCTATGACCACACGGTAGACTGGTGGTGTCTGGGAACTGTACTTTATGAGATGATATATGGGCTGGTGAGCATAGCCTCTGAAATACCTATTCACATGTACATTACTGTAATGTATTATGGTTCTGCATACTATAGTAATGTATTTATACTTTTCCAATCCAAGTCGGCTACACCTCATTGTGGGTATCAACTCATTTTGTCCTCTGTTCCTTCCAGCCCCCCTTCTATAGCCAGGATATGTCTGAGATGTATGACAACATCCTCCACAGGCCCTTGAGTCTGCCACGGGGGGCCAGCTCTGTGGCGTGTGACCTGCTGATGGGCCTCCTACAGAAAGACCAACACCGCAGGCTGGGTGCTATCGCAGACTTTGTGAGGGAACTTGTCAGAATACACAGGATCAGGATGTCCTCACCGGACAGTCTACTTTCTCTCTCTTTCCTAGATGTATAATTCTTGTGCAACTCATATCTATAGGCTACATTTAGGTTTTTCTTTCATTGTTTTTATCTGGCGTAGCCTAAGATTTAGAGACTAATTGTAGTGCATCAAATACACAACAATTGCAAAATGCTTTTGGGTACTTGGGCAGAAAAAGTTACAGTCGATCCACTGAGGCAAAAAGGACAATGTCGGAGTAAAGAAGAGAAAAGCTGCGAAATGGAGAGTTGAAAATAAATAGAAGGGAGGGCCAAAACAGTAGTCTAACGTTTGGGAAAGATTTGGTGAAATGGTAAAAGAGTATGATAGCAGTGCCTATGTTATGTGCGATGATTGTGAGGCGCTATGCAAATTAGACAGCCACAAGATGGAGACTTCAAAATGGCACATCAAGTGAACTGTACTGTTCAGATGGGTTAAATGGAATAGTAGCCTGAACTCTGGACACTGACTGTAGGTCTATAACCTCTCACATAGCCTAATATAATATTAACTCCTGCAGAATTAGGCATTTCTTGCATGAAAATGATATACCAAATGTACATTTGTATTCAGGAGCAGGCAGCAACTCGAAACAATAGTGGAGAAATGTGATTTATTTATTTCAGCACCTTGAAAGAATTTGTGGTTAGGGACCGTCTGTAAAGGTGGCGGTGCTATCTTTATCAGCATCATAAAAGCTGTTAGTATTTCAACCACATAAAATATGCATCCAAGCCGAACTGAAATGTTATCAAAAACATGTTGGGCTTTTAATTTCCTTAACTTCAAATGTTTCCAGTTTTTTAGTTATTGCATTTTCTCCCTAGTCCCTAAATGTATTTGCTGTGTGAGAGAAGCAGAGATGAAAAAGGAAAGAGAAAAACTTTACAGATGTCAACTAGATTGAAGCATTCATTCTATCGATTTATGACATTCTGGTGAGCAAGGGTGTATTTAGTCTTCTAGGGCAACATAATGACAGAAGAGAAGATGCATGCATCTAATTATAGACAAGTTGACTAACAAAAAGCCTACCAAAATGTTGGAAATGATCTAAAAAGGTATGTCAAAAAATCTTCTGCCATCTCTGACTGTATAGGGCATTGTCTATATTTGTGGGTTGGGGTCAGGTGTGGGCCTCAGATTTTCACTGCCTGGCAGGCAGTATAAGTTAATAGACCAATAAGAAAGAGTTCCAAACCTCCCTGCCAATAACAGCTAGTTTTCAGGTTACATATCTCTGCCATTAGGCCCATCACTCAGACCACCCCCAGACAGTCCTAGCAAAATTGTTGCTTGAGAAATAGTTTTTTGCTAAAAAGCTATTTTTGTTTATTTTTGACAATTTTAATGGAAAACTATTACAGAAATTATTTGATATCGAGATCAAAACGGCTGCATTGAGCCTTGAAATTTTTTGTCTTTCACATATAGCTTGAAGTTAAAAACCATACTTTTTTCTCGCCGATAAACTGGGATGACCTCTACCATCGGAGAATCAAACCTCCATACAACCCCAACGTGGTAAGTGTGTGATACAAATTTGATTTCAGTATTCTTTTTTGTAGAATTAAGATCCATAGCATACATAATTAATATAACATGAATTCAGTATTTTCTGCTGTGCTAAACCTTTTGTCCCAACAGAAAGGCCCGGCAGACATGCAGCACATTGATCCAGAGTTCACCAAAGAGATGGTGTCAGGCTCTGTGGGGGTTACCCCTGAATTCTCCAATTTATCAACCAGCAGCCCAAATGCTTTCACTGGCTTCTCCTATGTCTCCAGTGATGACAACTTCCTCTAATGTAGGACATTCAGATTCTACGTTGCTGCCACCCAAAAGAGACCCAACTTCTCCCGCCCACTTTGTTAAAATGCACCCTTACTGCATTGGCTCTTCACACACATAGACCAAAAAATTATAATTATGTTTATTATATCTCTCTGTAGGATATCGTGTTGGAATTAAAACCTGCAAACTGTGTCCTATTTAATTTTTGATTACTTTGTAATTTTATTTGTAAAGGTGTTATCGTATCTCATGCAGAAATGAACAATGCAAATTTAAAAAACTTTGCAAATAGGCTAGTGCTTTTGATAGATAAATCATTCCCTGAAATATGTGAATGGGGAGTTAATTGTTAACATGTGGCATCAGTTCTGATGTTATAATAAATATGTATAAATTATTTTGTTCTGTTATTTGTGGGCGTCCCATGCATATCTCAAAAAAATCATTGCATATCTGTAGACTTCAATATTTATATGGTAGCCTCAGAAATAAACATAGATTAAGGCATTTAACCAGTGGCGCTGGCCGATAGACGCTAGGGCGCCGCCCTTAAATAAAATTATTTTAAAAAATAAAAATAAAAAATAATAATAATAATAATAATAAAATACATCAGTATGTCAGATATTTGTGTGTTTGAAATATGGAATGCACACAGTAATATGTGTAAGATATGATAGAAAATCATATTCGCAACCTTTCCTCTGCCTGTCAAACGCCTCGTCAGCTCTGGGCGATACAGAAGTGCCCCGAGGAGGCGGGTCACGTAGTAGTTAAGCCAATTGCTAATTTAAGATATGAATGTATGACATAAAATGTAGTCAATAAGCGATCTGTAAATCGAATCAAGGAGGGCGATTATTTTACCGGCTTCAAGCTCGCCCCCTGATAAAATAAGGACCGGGAGTCCAGTGACGCCATTTTTACTAGACAACAATGGCGAACGCAAACGATTACTCCTCAAGACCCAACCCTAACTCGGTGAAATCTCTCCCTTCCAAGATCCGTTTTGAGAGGAGAACTTTGTCAGAGAAAGTTCGGTGAAAGAGCTGGGCCCAGATCAACCTGACTCTCAATCAGACAGCAGGCTAGCGAGAAAGGGAAGCAGTATATGCGCGGCTTCTCCCGTAGCTGGTACACCAGGAAGGCTTGGCTAGCTGGGTGCACTGATGCTAATGCTTTATTTTGCTTTCCGTGCTTGCTTTTAAAACAGCCCAGGGGTCGGATTCAGCATGGACAGGTGACGGGTGAGGGATATGAAGCACCTGTCAGAGAAGGTAAAGAAACATGAGAACACCAGGGCACACATGGACAACTCTGTAAAGCTAGCTGTATTAGGAAGGGTGAACATTGCTACGCAGCTGGATTGTGACGGCCACAGGATTGCGGTGAGGAAACACAATGAGGAGGTGGATAAAAAACAGGCACATATCTATCCAAATTATCGATTGTGTGAAGTTCTGTGGGGCTTTTGAGTTGGCCCCCTTGACGTAGGCACGAGGAGACTGACTCCTCAGACAACCCCCGGCATTTTCCGGGGCTTAGTGGATTTTGTTGCCTCCCTCGACAGTGTGCTGGAGGAGCACCTGAAGACAGCTACCGTTTTTTAAGGGCACGTCAAAGACGATACAGAACGAGCTGTTGGACTGTATGCTGTCAATGCTTAAGGATTACATCCTGGAGGAAGTAAAGAGTGCTGATTTTGTCGCCTTCAAGCTGACGACGACTGACGTTCCACCCACTGCCAGTTGGTGCTTGTGTGAGCGATTATCATAGAGCCGTCCACAATTATATTTGTTTTAGTATTTTAAAAAGGAAAGAGAAGACACAATCAGACGTTGATAATAATGCAGGAAAGGGTGCTACACAGTTTGTAATAATTATTCAGGTGTCACACCAGGTCAATTTCTAGAAGAGGCCTAGTTGTTATTGAATATTAACTTTATTGCTAAGTGAACAGCAGAACAAAATTATGTTGCATCCTCTCACAAATGTAATAGAAAAAGGCTTTAAAACGTAATAACATCAGTTAATTTGTACATCACAGGTTAAAAGCAGTTACTACACATAGTTTGTGTGTATATACACACTCTGTCTGTCTGTCTGTCTGTCTGTCTGTCTGTCTATATATATATATATAAGTCACTGGTTGTGTGTGTTGAGGGGGAATTACAGTGAGTTAAGAAGTCTGATTGCAAGTTATCAAATTAAACTTTATTTTTTTGGACCCAGGGCCTCGAATTCCCTCTTTGTGTGGGGGACAGCGATCTGACGGCAGCAACAGCCCATCAGCGACGGAGGATGCTGGGACCAGGAGAACAACAGAGGTTGGCTATAGAGGTAAGTTGTGATGTAATTGTCAAATGTTTCCCCACCTAGGAACTTTTTTCAGGCCTGGTGGTATGTAGCCAAAACCCTGAACAATCAGCACCTTGGCGATCCTTATACTTGAGTTGGACATAGGCATGTGTCAGTCAGGATCACTTGCATCAAAATAGCTTAATTGCAAATTAGAAGCTGATGATGTATCTTTACAGGTATGTGATACCATCCTGAGTCATGCCAAAAGAGAGGTTCTCCCTTCACCCAGCACCTCATCAGCGCAACACTATTGCACGGAGAGTTGTTCCCACAACACAGTGTGAAGTTCCCGATACGGCGCTTGAAACAACCGTGGAGGCGTAACCCATATTGGACAAGGTCCAAGCTCAAAACCAAACTGTCCCTCATCTATGAGAACAGTGAGTTCAAGGCTTGTAGTGGTGCAGTGCCCTGTACTCCAGTTCTTGCATGGAGAACAACCTTCAGAGCACTTTCACAGAGACTGCCAGCCTCCTCAAGATCCTCTACCACACCCCACGACAACTGCTGAGTCAGAAAGGTGCTTCTCTACACTGAAAAGGATCAAGACCTTCCCTCGAGAAACAGCATGACACAGGATCGCCCTGAACGCTCTGGCCATGCTCTCCATGGAGAAGAAACTTGTCAGGGACATTCCTGACTTTAATCAAAGGGTCATTGAGAGGTTTGCCACTCAGAAGGACAGACGGGCAAAATTCCTCTACAAATAAGATGACAGACACACACACAGAGCAGCTCTGGCCGCATGTTTCTTTGTTATATAGTTGATCTTAGCATAAAAATCCAGTTATATATGGTACTCTAGGAAAGTCTTAATAGTGTCTTTGCTAATATTACTGTATATATGTTGTTTTGTATCAATTAATTGTTGCGAAATTCTCTTGGAGCACATTAACAATTAGTCACATTTAGTATGATCATAAAATACTGTATGCTATTCTTCCAGTCAAAGGTTTGAGTTCATCACTTGATATCCATTTCTGTATATTATACATCCCTTCCTCATACAGTGTAAGATTTCCTATAAACTTTATAATAATTTCATGTTATTGTCCACTTTCCCACTCTGTTCTGACAGCATGCCCTGTTGCGTTGCCTGTTTACTACCAATGGTGAAAAGTTCACTTTAAATGCAAATGAAAGGCTTGGGTTTGTGTAATATGTTTTTGTGTAAGAATGCCTCAACTTTTTAATATTGGCATTAAATAATTACTGAATGTTTCACTGAGCACTGCTGTCCTGCAGTTTGTTTAAGCAAAGATATCAGCGATGGTTACAGGAAAAAAAAGTATGGCACAGCCCCACCGAGAATATTTTTC
>NW_025536406.1:0-59563 GCF_020615455.1 Coregonus clupeaformis
ATGGTGGAGAGTTTGGAATCTGATTGATTGATTGCTTCTGTGGACAGGTGTCTTTTATACAGGTAACAAACTGAGATTAGGAGCACTCCCTTTAAGAGTGTGCTCCTAATTGTGACACTCTGGCTCCACGGACCTTGATATTTGAGCCAGGGTTGTTTAGTTTCATTGTTTGGGTGTGTATTTCTATGTTGGGGATTTCTGGTTGTGCATTTTCTATGTTTGGTTAATTGTTCTTGATTAGTCGATGACTCCCAATCGGAGGTAACGAAGTGTCAGCTGTCGGCTCGTTATCTCTGATTGGGAGCCATATTTATACTGTGTGAGTTCACTTTGTGTTGTGGGTTATTGTTTCTTTGTTGCTGTTAGTAGTATTCAGTATAGAACTTCACGGATCGTCATTTGTTGTTTTCTTCGTGGTTGCTTTAAGTTAATACAAGTCATCCATGTTCACTCGCAACGCTGCGCATTGGTCTCCTCCTTCAGACGATCGTGACAGAATAACCCACCAAAAAGGACCAAGCAGCGCGTCCAGGAGCAAGGGGTCTGGACACAGGAGTTATGGATGCCTCCTAAGGACTTTTGGACATGGGAGGAGATTCGGGCTGGAAAGGTCGTCCTTGGGCACAACCGGAGGAACATCATCGCCCTCGTGAAGAGCTGGAGGCAGCTGCAGCCGAGAGGAGTGTGGTCTGAGGAGGAAATATCACCCACGCCCTCGTGAAGAGCTGGGAGGCAGCTGCAGCCGAGAGGAGGTGGTAAGTGAAGAGGAAGCGCGGAGTCGAGGCTGGAAGCCCGTGGTTACTCCCCAAAACATTTTTTGGGGGCACATGGCTTAGGGCGCCTGGGCAGCAGGAGGCTGCCACAGGGAGAAAAGGAGAGAGGGCTATCGGATTACGGGGAGCCATTGGCGAGTAGAGGGAGGGAAGTTGTTGTGGCACGGCACGAGACTGAAGTGTGTTCCCAGTCTGGTCCGGTCCGTTCTTGATCCCCAGTTAAGGCCAGTGGTGGGTGTTCCCGGTACGGTCCCGGCCTGTTCCTACTCCACGCACCAGGTCCACGATGTAGCGTCGCCAGCCGGCCTGAACGGCCGTCTGCCCAACGGGCGCCTGAACTGCCCGTCTGCCCAACGCCGCCTGAACTGCCCGTCTGCCCAACGCCGTCTGAACTGCCCCCGTCTGCCCAACGGCGCCTGAACTGCCCGAGGCTGCCCAACGCCGTCTGAACTGCCCGTCTGCCCAACGCCGTCTGAACTGCCCGTCTGCCCAACGCCGTCTGAACTGCCCGTCTGCTTACGTGGCGCCTGAACTGCCCGGCTGCCCAACGCCGTCTGAACTGCCCGTCTGCCCAACGCCGTCTGAACTGCCCGTCTGCCCAACGCCGTCTGAACTGTCCGTCTGCCCAACGCCGTCTGAACTGCCCGTCTGTACTGAGCCTGCAAAGCCGCCCGTCTGCCATGAGCCTTCAGAGCCGTCCGGCCAGACCGGAGCCGCTAGAGCTCTCCGCCAGACAGGATCAGCCAGAGCCTTCCGCCAGACAGGATCATCCAGAGCCTTCCGCCAGACAGGATCAGCCAGAGCCTTCCGCCAGACAGGAGCAGCCAGAGCCTTCCGCCAGACAGGAGCAGCCAGAGCCTTCCGCCAGACAGGATCAGCCAGAGCCTTCCGCCAGACAGGATCAGCCAGAGCCTTCCGCCAGCCATGAGCAGCCAGACCCGTCAGCCAGCCATGAGCAGCCAGATCCGTCAGCCAGCTATGAGCAGCCAGATCCGTCAGCCAGCCATGAGCGCCAGGATCCGCCAGAGCCGTCCAGCCAGGATCCGCCAGAGCCGTCCAGCCAGGATCCGCCAGAGCCGTCCAGCCAGGATCCGCCAGAGCCGTCCAGCCTGGATCCGCCAGAGCCGTCCCGCCAGGATCCGCCAGAGCCGCCCCGCCAGGATCCGCCAGAGCCGTCCCCGGCCAGGATCCGCCAGAGCCAGCCAGCCAGGATCCGCCATCTAGTCAGGTACTGCCCCTTGTCGGTACTGCCCCGTAGTCGGTGCCGCCTTATAATCCAGTGGGGTTTAGTTGGGGGTGGTCATGAGGAAGGGAATACGGAAGCGGATAGTGACTAAGGTGGGGTGGGGACCACGACCTGGGCCAGAGCCGCCACCAGGGACAGACGCCCACCCAGACCCTCCCCGAGACTGTATGCTGAGTGCGCCCGGAGGTCGCACCTTTAGGGGGGGGTAATGTGACACTCTGGCTCCACGGACCTTGATATTTGAGCCAGGGTTGTTTAGTTTCATTGTTTGGGTGTATTTCTATGTTGGGGATTTCTGGTTGTGCATTTTCTATGTTTGGTTAATTGTTCTTGATTAGTCGTATGACTCCCAATCGGAGGTAACGAGTGTCAGCTGTCGGCTCGTTATCTCTGATTGGGAGCCATATTTATACTGTGTGAGTTCACTTTGTGTTGTGGGTTATTGTTTCTTTGTTGCTGTTAGTAGTATTCAGTATAGAACTTCACGGATCGTCATTTGTTGTTTTCTTCGTGGTTGCTTTAAGTTAATAAAGTCATCATGTTCACTCGCAACGCTGCGCATTGGTCTCCTCCTTCAGACGATCGTGACACTAATCTCAGCTCGTTACTTGTATAAAAGAAAACTGGTAGCCAGAAATCTTTCTGATTGAGAGGTGTTCAAATACTTATTTCCCTCATTAAAATGCAAATCAATTTATAACATTTTTGACATGCGTTTTTCTGGATTTTCTTGTTGTTTTTCTGTCTCTCACTGTTCAAATAAAGCTACCATTAAAATTATAGACTGATCATGTCTTTGTCAGTGGGCAAACGTACAAAATCAGCAGGGGATCAAATACTTTTTTCCCTCACTGTATATATAGCTAGTTCTGGATGCCCCAATTAAGTGATCGTGTTTGTAAAGGTCTCTGATGTGGCCCGTTGGTAGATTGGCATTATACATCATTGACTGGTTTTCCTAAACAATTAAATATGTTGGTATTACCACAGGGTCATCTAGTATTTCTACCGGTCTTTCTCTCTCTATTTCAATCTCTCTCTTTTTATAACCCCACTCCTTCTCTCTTTCTGCACACCCATCTCACTCATTCATGTTTTTCACATTTTTTTGAAAATATTTTTTTCAAGGTGCAATTTTGAAATGGGTAGTGCATCATCAGTTCCTCTTGTCATGTTAGTCATTGTATACCTTAAAAAGCTTTTTATAACTTGTCAGAAATGTCCAGATCAACTAGCCCATGTCAGCTAAAAAATGTTATGTCGTTCTTTTAGCCCATAGATATTGTTGTAATTTTTTGTCCCTCATATATCACACATTAGACATGGCAAAATGTATAGAATTGCTACAAAATTGCTTAAAAACTGCTACATTTTCTTTACACCCCATGACAAAATGTGTAGAATTTCAGGAAATAAGCTTTAAACCTGCAAAATTCTCTCCATCAACAAGAGGGGTGTAAAGAGTTTGTGTCATGAACAGTGCTTGTGCCCATGTTTTTCAAATCGTGAGAGCACCCAACAGAGTAAAGCCTGGATATGATAACATTATTGGCATGTTTTTTATCAATAGTTGATTTCTCTCTTACCAAGGATACTGATGAGCTCGTTAGCGAAGCAGAAATAACAAACCAACCATCGGCTCAAATTGCAACACCTTTCACATGGGCCCGGGTGAGTGATTTAGATTAAGCTAATTAAATAATGTTGTATAACATGAAATAATCAAATTTAACTGACTTATTTAACTTAAGACAGACAAACAAAGTAATGACAAAATGCACACTACTGTAAACACACTTACCCTCCCGCTCTCATTTATGTTTCTATCATGTGTGTAGATCAAAGCAAGGTTATAATGCAGTAATGGAAAACTAAAATCAAACTGAACCTACATAATTAAACTTCAAATATTGTTTCCTATCACTTGTAGGTCAATGTCCCTCAAGAAACAGAGGACACCGGTGATGCCCACTCACATGCGACTTTGATCTTCTGCAAGTCCATCTCAATTCTCTCCTTTGCTTTGAGACACAACACTACTGATGTGTTGGTGGAAGACCTGCGGACACTTCTATGGTTACATTCTGCTGGGACAAGTACTTGGCAATTCACAAACTAATGAAGAAACACTGACATGTGTCCTGTTCCTCATCCGTAACAGTGAAAAACTGTTTAGAGGAAGGACATTTCTTTATCAATGTCCCATTGTAGGATCAACTAAAATATATTATTGAGAATCAGGGTATGCTTTATCTATGTTTTCATTCTGATGACAGTAGTAGACATGTAATACGTGATATAGGTGATGGCACTTTACATCAGACCTTGAAGGCATGCTGTGATGATGATTTCTTGTCCCTTACATTATAATTGTGATGGTATACCAGTCTTTCAGTCCTCTGAATTCAGTATTTACCAATACTGTGTTGTGTCAATGAGATACCCCCAGAGAGTAGAGATAAGCGTGTGCTTTTGTGTGGTTTGGATCCAAAAAGCCAGATTTGACCTACTACTTCAAGCCTTTTGTGGAGGAAAGTGCCACTCTTTTACAGACTGGCTTTGAGTGGCAGCATCCCGGTGATCAGTCATGGAGACACGTGAAGGTGCACCCATTATGTTGTGTTTGTGATGTGGTGGCAAGACCATTACTACAGAACTTCAAACAATTTGATGGAGAGTATGGTGGACTGTGCCTTCACACTGGGATGCAACACAAAGGGGAAATGGAACGTCAAGGGTTTAACATGTTCAGATGAGAAACCGAACGATAGAGATCACCAAACCACTGTGGTCGTAGGAGAAATGGCTGAGACTGAAGGCCAGACTATATTGGCCATAAAGGGCACATCTGCCATTTTGGATTTACCTACAGTACCAGTCAAAAGTTTGGACACACCTACTCATTCAAGGGGTTTTCTTTATTTTTACTATTTTCTATGTTGTAGAATAATAGTGAAGACATCAAAACTATAAAATAACACATATGAAATTATGTAGTAACCAAAAAAGTGTTAAATAATATTTTTATTTGAGATTTTTTCAAAGTAGCCACCCTTTGCCTTGATGACAGCTTGCGCACTCTTGGCATTATCTCAACCAGCTTCATGAGGTAGTCACCTGGAATGCATTTCAATTAACATGTGTGCCTTGTTTAAAGTTAATTTGTGGAATTTCTTTCCTTCTTAATGCGTTTGAGCCAATCAGTTGTGTCGTGACAAGGTAGGGGTGGTATACAGAAAATGTTCTTTACCAAATAGGGCTAAGTCCATATTATGGCAAGAACAGCTCAAATAAGCAAAGAGAAACGACAGTCCATCATTACTTTAAGACTTGAAGGTCAGTCAATTTGGAAAATATCAAGATCTTTGAACCTTTCTTCAAGTGCAGTCACAAAACCATCAAGCGCTATGATGAAACTGGCTCTCATGAGGACCGCCACAGGAAAGGAAGACCCAGAGTTACCTCTGCTGCAGAGGATAAGTTAATTAGAGTTAACTGCACCTCAGATTGCAGCCCAAATAAATGGTTCACAAAGTTCAATTAACAGACACATCTCAACATCAACTGCGTGAATCAGGCCTTCATGGTCGAATTGCTGCAAAGAAACCACTACTAAAGGCCACCAATAAGAAGAAGAGACTTGCTTAAGCCAAGAAACATGAGCAATGGACATCAGACCGGTGGAAATCTGTCCTTTGGTCCAAATTTGAGATTTTGGTTCCAACCGCCATTGTCTTTGTGAGACGAGAGTAGGTGAACGGATTATCTCTGCATGTTTGGTTCCCACCGTGAAGCATGGAGGAGGAGGTGTGACGGTGTGGGGGGTGCTTTGCTGGTGACACTGTCAGTGATTTATTTAGAATTCAAGGCACACTTAACCAGCATGGCTACACAGCATTCTGCAGCGATAAGCCATCCCATCTGGTTTGGGCTTAGTGGGACTACCATTTGTTTTTCAACAGGACAATGACCGGAAACACACCTCCAGGCTGTGTAAGAGCTATTTGAACAAGAAGGGAGAGTGATGGAGTGCTGCATCAGATGACCTGGCCTCCACAATCACCCGACCTCAACCAATATTGAGATGGTTTGGGATGAGTTGGACCGAAGAGTGAAGGAAAAGCAGCCAACAAGTGCTTAGCATATCTGTTGGAAAAGCATTCCAGGTCTAGCCGGTTGAGAGAATGCCAATAGTGTGCAAAGCTGTCATCAAGGCAAAGGGTGGCTACTTTGAAGAATCTAAAATCTATTTTTATTTGTTTAACGCTTTTTTTGTGTTATTTCATAGTTTTGATGTCTTCACTATTACTCTACAATGTAGAAAATAGTAAAAATAAAGAAAAACCCTTGAATGAGTAGGTATGTCCAAACATTTGACTGGTACTGTACACAAACCCAGTGTCACGTTCGTTGAGTAAATGGTCGGACCAAGGTGCAGCGTGGTATGCGTACATGTTTAATATATAAATAAACACTTGACAAAATAACAAAAGCAACTGAACGTGAAGTTCTAAAGGCTAACAGCAACAAGCCGAAACAGAAACAAGATCACACAACTAAAGGTAGGCAAAATGGCTGCTTAAGTATGATCCCCAATCAGAGACAATGATCGACAGCTGCCTCTGATTGGGAACCACACCAGCCAACATAGAAATAGATACACTAGAATGTATCCAAATCACACCCTGACCTAACCAAACAGAGAATACAGGTGATCTCTAAGGTCAGGGTGTGACACCCAGATATGGAGAAGAGCACATATAATAATAATAATAATAATATGCCATTTAGCAGACGCTTTTATCCAAAGCGACTTACAGTCATGCGTGCATACATTTTTTTTGTGTTTGGGGGGGACATGACATTCAATGTTCATTCACTTCTGCATCTAAGCCAAAGTGTAGCACACTGGGGTCCTTTGTTGGCCCACTCAGCCTTTATGTTTGAGGATTTCAACAGATACCTCCTGAAACAAGTGAAGAGTAGTAATGCTGTGCCACAACAAATATGCAAACGAGTGGTGTTGTCCCGTGCTTTTCCTCTTATAGCGAAACCATCCCGAACAAAAGCAACTGCAGATGTTAAAGATTTTGTTCATGAAATGAGAACTGTAAAGCATCAGGTCAAGAAGTTTGCAAAGTTCACTGAGGTGACTGCCCTTGGTTCACCTAACATAAGAGTCATATCGTATCGTGATCGAGCTGCCCTCAACATGGTGAGAGAGATTCCTGTGAACTCTGTGGTGAGATGCTACAGGAGAATTGCTGTAAATGGAGAAATAGTTCATGGTCAGACCTAAAGAAAAACTAAACAAAGAAACAACTCTGTAGTTCTTTTGAAGGATGGGAGTATTTTTACAATCTCCCACTTTCTTAACATGAGTGATCAGTGTTTGTATGCCATAGGAAACTATGGTCATTGCACAGTGCAGAAGTTGGCCAGAGGGTCTATGATCAGAACTCAACTGACATACGTGTCAACCATCCACTTCCCAACAGGCTTTCACAAAGCCATAAACACGAACCAGGTAGTCAGACCATGCATGTATATTCAGTGTCCGCAGTCCAGCTCCATTGTATGTAGGTTAATAAAAACATATTACTGTAAGTAAAATGAATCAAATTAAATTTTATTTGTCACATGCGCCGAATACAACAGGTGTAGACCTTATTGTGAAATGCTTACTTACAAGCCCTTAACCAACAATGCAGTTTTAAGAAAAGTAACATTTCACGTTGTATTCGGCGCATGTGACAAATACATTTGATTTGATTTGATTTCAACCAAACATCAAGAATGTCACGTTTGTATCATCACAATCAAATTCCATGTATTCAATACAAAGGTTTGTTTGGTTTTGTAGACTTTCCATTGGCTCCAGAAAACCAATCTACAATAGAAATAAGGAAAGGTGAATACAATGTAGGAAAACTGTATGGGCCTCAATCCACACCAAAGCAAAGCTCTACGTTGAAGTTCACATTGTTGGAGATGATGACTTAGGAGTAACCCATAGTTACATATAAGTAAACCAACTTGTATATTTTGTATGATATGGTGCTTTCACCATTGGATCACCAAGACCTGTAAATAAATCTACACTCTGAGCACGTCAACCTACCTTTGCCTTCAGCTGATTATATGCCCTTATGACAGTTACAAGGTCCATATTTTACAATTACATAGGCTAATAAAAATATATTGTAGACAAAATAATGAAAAGAGCTGTCTGGTAGCCTCAATAAATAGACAAAGATTTGTAGTTGAACAAGTCATTGCATGTATAGATTTTTAAAAAACTTGACTTGAGACTTGACTTTAAAACTTGCTCTTAGAATGTACGAATTGACTCTAGTCTTGACCCGTTCTTGTTACAGGAGGGGGTCGCAGTTCCGGAGCGTTCCACTAGGTGTCCTCCTCCGACAACCTTAAGCACCTCCTCAGTCACAGTCTGGACTAATCATGATCCTATTGGTGTCACCTGTGTCTACCTGTTCACCTGTGTATTTATGCCCTCACTTCCCTGTGTTCCCTTGCTCAGTTTTCTCTGATAGTTTCTCTATGCCCAGCAGTACTAATCAGTGTCTGATCGGAGAGTGTTCTCCTGTTTCTTAATTTTTTCAGTCGTAGTTAGTATTTCGTATTTTGGCTGTCAGCCTGTTTTTGGAGACTTATTTGCTCCGTTATTTTGTATCCTGGCTTCGGGACCACCAGTAAAGATCCTTGTTTCACCATCTCTGCCTACTGCCTACTGTCTATCCTGCACCGCACCTGGGTCACACACACCAACACTTACAGAAAACTGAGCCAATATGGACCCAGCGGATGTGGCACAGTATCGTAGCGCATTGGCAACGCAGGGAGCTATGCTGAACCAACACGACCGCAGCCTGCAGCAGATCACAGAGAATCTCCGCTATCTGACGATCGCCGTGCAGAGCCGGGTGGACACTCCGACCAGCCCCAGCTCTAGTCTCGCCTGCGACATCGCTGGGAACCCCTGTCTACCACCTCCGGGAGAGGTATGATGGACGTCCAGAGGGCTGCAGGGAATTCCTCACCCAGTGTTCCCTGGTATTCAGCTTACAACCCTCCTCCTTCCCGACGGAGCAGGGCCAGGTGGCCTACATCATCACTCTGTTGATGGGTCAGGCACTTTCCTGGGCTACCGCGGAGTGGGTGCTGGCTGCTCCTCGTGTGGATTTGTCATTTACCTTGCAGGTGGATGCTAGTCATGTGGGGGCAGGTGCAGTTTTGCTGCAAGCAGATGTGTCTGGGGTTGAGAGGCCTGTTAGTTTCTTTTCCAAAAAGTTTAACCATCAGTTGAACTATTCGATCATTGAAAAAGAAGCGCTAGCACTCATATGGGCGCTGCAATATTTCAAAGTGTATGTCGGGTCGGGAGTAATACCTATTGTGGTCTACACTGACCATAACCCTCTCACCTTTTTGAGGTCCATGATGTGTCCTAATCAGAGGATAATGAGATGTTGTTTATTTTTACAATCCCTTCCATCTAGATGTGCAGCACATCCGGGGACTGATAACGTGATTGCTGATGCGCTCTCTCGTGCACCCTGTTCCTGAATGTTTAGGTGACTGACCATTGTTTGGTTTTGTCATGTTCTATCTTTCCTGTCTGTTCCCTCCTGGTCTTGTGTTCTTCTTTCCTCTTAAACGTTGCTTCCTGTGTGGAAAGGATGCTGAGGTCTGGGGGAGGAGGATGTTGGCTGGGGCAAGTGGAGGGGTGTGAACATGTAACAACTTGTTAATTTGGGACGCAGAGGCTGGTACCTTGTTCCGGGGGTCCTTGTTGGTCCCTGTATTCTCGCTCTTTGCTCTTGTTTCCTTATTAGGATGCCGGTGGGCGGAGTTGGGAGGGTCGTCAGCTACATGGGAAACACCTGGGCTTGGGTGTGTCCCAGGATAAATGGACCTCTTCCACATTCATTGGGGAGACTCTCTCCATGCAGACACCTTTATTGATTTTTGTTGTGGGATTTTTGTGGCTTATTGGTTGCTTGCTTTGGCACCTTTCAACACCTTGCATTATTACATTTATGCATGCATAACACTCACTTACACTACTGATTACACACACCATTGTTAATTGTACTTAGTTTACTTTAGTTCATAAATATATATCCAACCTTACTAAAACTCATCCTCTCTAGCTCTCTCTCTCCAGGCCTACTCACTGGGGGCCTCAGTCGACTCATTCACCCTTGGGCTATCCTCTACTCTCTTTACTGCCTCAGCTTAGCAAACTTTCTGCTCCACTTGAACTCTGGGAATCTCAACCTGTCTCTCTCTCACAGAGCACTTCAGATCCACAGCTGCATGGGCACCCCCCACAGTTGACACACAGTGCTTTCTCTATTCCAACTGTACACTCCCTCTGACTATGCCCTCCTGCACATTTCTCACATCGTGGGATTTCCCTTCTACACACTGCTGCAACGTGTCCGAATCCTTGGCACCTAAAGCGTCAAAGCAGGTTCGAACATAGGCCCTCACAGAATAGCAAATATAACCTAACCTGACCTTATCAGGTAGAAACTCTGTGTCAAAGCTCAACAAGGCAGGCAGGGTATTCTCAATCTCGCCATTGCGGGTCTACGTCTCACCAAACGGCGGGTGTCACAAACACTAGGAATATTTATTTTAATTTGATCCACCTCTACACTCAACGCTACTCCACTGATCACCCGTTTTAGTGGTGCCCTACTCTGGAGAGCAAAGCACACCACAGGTTGAGCCCCGAGCCACGTGACTCAAAGCACCCTCTTCCTCTGGGAGGCGGATACACAAAAAAATCTAAACCCCTTCCACTTCTCGCAAATGCCACCACCTACTGTACTGGAGTGTGTAGTAATCTTACATTTGGCCTCACCTACCTCTCCCGGTCGTACTGTCGGAACTAACTTGACAGTGTCTCAGGGTTCCCCCAAATGTATGCATATTTAAATCATTATTTAGTTCGTAAAGTAGTTATGTAATTTTAAGACCTTTTTACTGTTGGTCTGGTGTCTAGCTTAAACTGTTAAGGAGCTGTACCATTTTGAAAAGCAACCACTTTAGGCTACCATTGACAGTCATGTTGTTTTATGCCATTTCAAATAGTTGTAGTGTACAGTAATAATGTTTGGTGGCAGGATATGTGCTATTATCAGACCTTCTGGGGAAAAAAACCTGGAAATGTATTACATTTTTGTTTTTTAAAGTGAAATATTAGCTTTTGTCTGAAGAAGACAGGAAACAGGAGACAAAGGGCTGTGAGACAACAGAAGACAAACAGCAGAGGGGCTAATGATCTTGGAGATGGGGAAAGGGCCGATAAACCGGGGGGAAGTTTGCGGGACTCCACCAAGAGGAGCAGATCTCGGGTGGACAGCCATACCTTCTGCCCGAGAAGATACCGGGGAGCCGGGGTCCAGTGGCGGTCTGCTTGTCGTCGAAACCTGGAGGTGGTCTTGAGAAGAGCCAACTGGGCTCTCCTCCAAGAACGACGACAACGGCGGACGAACATTTGGGCCGAGGGTATGCCGACCTCTTCCTCTTGCTCCGGGAAGAGCGGGAGCTGATAACCCAGGGAACACTCAAAGGGCGAAAGACCGTGGCCCGTGTTGCGGGCATATTCGACCCACACTAGTTGCTGGCTCCAGGTGTTGGGGTTGGCGGAGACCAGGCAGTGCAGAGTCGTCTCCAGGTCTTGGTTGGCTCGCTCCGACTGGCCGTTGGACTGAGGGTGGAAACCGGAGGACAGGCTGGCCGACAACCCAATGAGTGTGCAGAACGCCTTCCAGAACCGGAACAAGAACTGAGGACCCCAGTCGGAGACCATGTCCACTGGGAGTCCATGGATCCGGAAGACGTGCTGCATCATGAGCTGGGCCGTCTCTTTGGCGGAGGGTAGCTTGGCGAATGGAATGAAGTGGGCGGCTTTGAAAAACGGTCCACACCTGTCAGGACGGTGGTGTTGCCATCAGATGGGGAAGACCCGTGACAAAGTCCAGGGATATGTGAGACCAGGGATAGTGAGGAACAGCCAGAGGTTGGAGGAGACCAGCCGGAGCTTGCCGAGGAGTCTTGTTCTGCGCACAGATCGTGCAGGAGGCGACGAACGCGGACACATCAGGAACCACTGTAGGCCACCAAAAGCATTGACACACAAAGGCCAGGGTCCGACGAGAGCCCGGATGGCAGGCAAGCCTGGAGGAGTGAGCCAAATCCAGGACCAAGGAGCAGACAGCATCAGGCGGTGCGGAGATATTCCAAGTTCTTATGGTCTGTCCACACAATGAACGGATGTTCCGCCCCCTCCAGCCAGTGCCTCCACTCCTCCAACACCATCTTCACCGCAAGAAGCTCACGATTCCCCACATCGTAATTCCTCTCCGTGGTGTTGAGGCGATGGGAGAAGAAGGCGCAGGGATGTAACTTGAGGTCCAGGGCCGAACGCTGGGACAGGACTGCCCCCCACTCAGACATCCAAAGCATCGGCCTCCACCATGAACTGGCGGGACGGGTCAGGATGAACCAAGATGGCATCAGTGGTGAAACTGTGTTTGAGGTCCCGGAACGCCCGGTCAGCAGCTGGGGACCATGTGAATGGAACCTTGGGAGAGGTGAGTGCAGACAGGGGGAAGCCAGGGGTGCTGTAGCCAGGGGTGCTGTAACCCCGGATAAAGCGGCGATAAAAGTTGGCGAATCCCAGGAAAGCGTTGCAGCTGCACTCTGGCCGTAGGCCTGGGCCAATCCACCACCGCTGTCACCTTCCCGGGATCCATCTGTACACTCTGCAGCGATGATGTAGCCCAGGAAGGGGATGGTGGAGCGATGGAATTCGCATTTCTCCGCTTTCATAAAAAGCTGGTTCTCCAGGAGGCGTTGGAGGACCTGTCGGACATGGAGCACGTGTTCTTGGGCGTAGCAGGAGAAGACGAGGATGTCGTCGAGGTAGACGAAGACGAACCGGTTCAACATGTTGCAGAGAACATCATTAACCAGGGCCTGGAACACAGCTGGAGCATTGGTAAGGCCGAATGACAAGATCAGATACTCGTAGTGACCGCTGGCCGTGTTGAAGGCAGTCTTCCACTCATCCCCCTCCTGAAACCGCACCAGGTGGTAGGCATTCCGTAGGTCCAGCTTGGAGGACACTTTGGCCCCCTGGAGCGGCTCGAAGGCTGAGGAGATGAGTGGTAGCGGTTCTTCACCGTGATGTCGGTGAGACCCCGGTAGTCAATGCACGGGCGCAGGGTTTTGTCCTTCTTCTCCACAAAGAAGAACCCTGCGCCAGCCGGGGAGGCAGAAGGATGGATGAACCCGGCAGCTAGGGGAGTCCTCAATGTAGGTCTCCATAGCCTTGGTCTCCGGACCCGACAGCGAGTACAGTCGTCCCTGGGGCGGAGTGATGCCTGGGAGAAGGTCGATTCCGCAGTCATAGGGTCGGTGCGGTGGAAGCAAAGTGGCCCTTACTGAACACCTCCCGGAGGTCCTGGTACTCCGCGGGAATGGCGGAGAGGTCCGAGGCAACATCCGAGCCCCCAGGAAGACGTCCCAGGGCAGGCTTTGCTGACTTCAGGCAATGAGCGTGGCAGAACGGGCTCCAGCCCATGATGGCACCAGTAGACCAGTCAAAAAAAGGGGTTGTGTCACTGGAGCCAAGAGAAACCCAATATCACGGGAACCTGAGGGAGACTTAATTAGCAGGAATTGGATCGTCTCGCTGTGGTTCCCTGATACTCGTAGGGTTGATGGGGGTGGTATTGTGGGTGACCCGAACAGGTTCCCTACTCTCCAGCGAAGCGTTCCGGGGTAGGTAAGCGGGATTCTCGGGAAACCGGGGTGGCTGGGGAAGCTGCGCTGCTAACAGCCGGGTTACTGAGGGGTTGGGAGTTTACCGTCTTGGTAGGCTGCCTAACAGAAAACCTGCGGAATTGCTCCAGCAATGTGTTAAACGCTTGGTCATGGCGTTCGGCCAAGGTCTGGAACCCTTCCATGAGACCACGAATCAACCCTCGTGCCTTCCAATGGTGGCTCCTTGGGAGGAGATGACGTTGCGGAGCTGGTCCGAGTCTGCTGGGTCAGTCGTGGCCAGTTCTATCACGTTTCAGGAGAAGACCCAGATGCAGACAGTTTCGAAGTAACAAATGTTAATTACAAAAACAGGGGGGCAGGCAAACGACAGGTCAAGGGCAGGCAGATGTCAGTAATCCAGATCAGAGTCCAAAAGGTACAGAACAGCAGGTAGTCTCAGGGTCAGGGCAGGCAGAATGGTCAAAACCTGGAAAACTAGAAAACAGGAACTTGAGAAAGACAGGAGGAAGGGGGGAAAACGCTGGTAGGCTTGACAAAACAAAACGAACTGGCAACAGACAAACAGAACACAGGTATAAATACACTGGGGAAGATGGGCGACGCCTGGAGTGGGGTGGAGACAATCACAAAGACAGGTGAAACAGATCAGGGTGTGACAGATTAGGATTCAAACCTTTTCTCAAACAGCCTAAGAAAGCAGCAGCACATACCTTGCCAGTTCTCAGCACATTTTTGCATTCTAGTTCAACATTTACCTGCTTTGTCGCAGTCTGTCATTGAAAACCATTGAGAAGAAAAGTTGTGCTATTTGTATTTGAGCAATATCGTTGGACGTTCATTCAAGCACCACTACACTCCTGCGAGTGACAACTTCCCGAGCACGCCCCATATGGGAAAGAATCATGAAAATCAAATTAGATTGGCCAGCTCATCCTCCTCAGGAGGATGACATAATCCTCTATAAGGAAATAGCAAGCATTTTTTTACTGTCTGTTTGAGATACAATTTTGAATTAAATTATTTATGTTTTCGTCACAAATACAAGAATAGGATGAGTCAACAACATTATTTGGGTGTGAGTTAACAGAATATGAACTTTTAAAAGTGAGATTTTCACTGACAGCTGTTTTAACATTCTCTGTTCTATAAAGGTAAACAGCAGACGGCATACTTTTTGGGTGTCTTGGGTTGCTTAACTTAACATTCTGTGGTTCTATGGAACAGTAGTCTTGAATTATGATTCTTTATTCATATTCATAGAATATGTGAAGTATAATCTTATGTATAATAAAACGATTTACATGATCTTTCCATAATGTTCATTATATTCTCTATTCAAAATGGTCCATTGAGCTTACATATTGCTCCTTATTCTTGTACATGGAACGCAGCTCAGAGATTTTTGCGTTGATAGCTGAGCCGATGTTAAATGGAAAGGTGTTCGGCCACTTCTGAGAGTAGCCCCTATGATATAAAAGGGGGAAAGGAAATTAAGTAAACACTTACAATAAAGGATGAAAGTAATTAAATATACAAAGGCCTGTGTTCCTGTTTGCATTTATTTTTAAGCTTACTGTAAATGGAGTCTAGCTTTATTTTCTCTAGCTGCTGACAGTGTGGTCCACTCCCCTTTGACATCCCCCAAAGGTGGCTTACCAGCAAGACCTCCACGGGATAGACTGTCGTGATCAATGTCTGTACAAAGGATGAGGTAAAGTTGGAATTTACAGCATATTTTTATTTTATTTATTTTATTTTTGGTCATTTAGCAGACGCTCTTATCCAGAGAGCGACTTACAGGAGCAATTAGGGTTAAGTGCCTTGCTCAAGGGCACATCGACAGATTTTTCACCTAGTCGGCTCGGGGATTAGAACCAGCGACCTTTCGGTTACTGGCACAACGCTCTTACCCACTAAGCTACCTGCCGCCCAGGCCAGCTTGTCAACAAACACCCCTGTCCCTGGATGGATTTCAACCTATTTAAACAAAAATTAATTTCCATCAAATAAAATATGCAGATAGAATAAACATTAATTGTTTGAATGTCTGAGCCAGATACAGGGCTGGAGAGAATGGGGATGGGTTGTGCAGGGGAAGATGCAGGGCTGGAGAAGGCAGAGCGAGGTAGTGATTTTCACCAGTTTCCTCACATCTACATTTACATTTACATCATTTAGCAGACGCTCTTATTCAGAGCGACTTACAAATTAGTTCATTCAACTTATTATAGCCAGTGGGACAACCACCTTTTATTTATTTATTATTATTTTATTTTTTGTGGGGGGTGGGAGAAGAAGGATTACTTTATACTATTCCAGGTATTCCTTAAAGAGGTAGGGTTTCAAGTGTCTCCGGAAGGTGGTCAGGGACTCTGCTGTCCTGGCGTTGTGGGGGAGCTTGTTCCACCATTGGGGTGCCAGAGCAGTGAATAGCTTTGACTGGGCTGAGCGGGAACTATGCTTCCGTAGAGGTAGGGGAGCTAGCAGGCCAGAGGTGGATGAACGTAGTGCCCTCATTTGGGTGTAGGGTCTGATCAGAGCCTGAAGGTAAGGAGGTGCCTTTCCCCTCACAGCTCTGTAGGCAAGCACCATGGTCTTGTAGTAGATGTGAGCTTCAACTGGAAGCCAGTGGAGTGTGCGGAGGAGCGGTGTGACATGAGAGAACTTGGGAAGGTTGAACACCAGACGGGCTGCAGCGTTCTGGATAAGTTGTAGGGGTTTAATGGCACAGGCGGGGAGCCCAGCCAACAGCGAGTTGCAGTAATCCAAACGGGTGATGACAAGTGCCTGGATTAGGACCTGTGCCGCTTTCTGTGTAAGGTAGGTTCGTACTCTGCGAATGTTATAGAGCATGAACCTGCAGGATCGGGTCACCACTTTGATGTTAGCGGAGAACGACAGGGTGTTGTCCAGGATCACGCCAAGGTTCTTTGCACTCTGGGAGGAGGACACAATGGAGTTGTCAACTGTGATGGCGAGATCATGGAGCGGGCAGTCCTTCCCCGGGAGGAAGAGCAGATCCGTCTTGCCAAGGTTCAGCTTGAGGTGGTGATCCGACATCCACACTGATATGTCGGCCAGACATGCAGAGATGCGATTCGCCACCTGGTTATCAGAGGAGAAAATTAATTGTGTGTCGTCTGCGTAGCAATGATAGGAGAGACCATGTGAGGATATGACAGAGCCAAGTGATAGTGGTGTATAGAGAGAATAGGAGAGGGCCTAGAACTGAGCCCTGGGGGACACCAGTGGTGAGAGCACGTGGTGCGGAGACAGATTCTCGCCACGCCACCTGGTAGGAGCGACCTGTCAGGTAGGACGCAATCCAAGAGTGAGCAGCGCCGGAGATGCCCAATTCGGAGAGGGTAAAGAGGAGGATCTGATGGTTCACAGTATCAAAGGCAGCGCATAGGTCTAGAAGGATAAGAGCAGAGGAGAGAGAGCCTCTGTGACACAGAGAAGAGCAGTCTCAGTTGAATGACCTGTCTTGAAACCTGACTGGTTTGGATCAAGAAGGTCATTCTGAGAGAGATAACAGGAGAGTTGGCTAGAGACGGCACGCTCAAGAGTTTTGGAAAGAAAAGAATGAAGGGATACTGGTCTGTAGTTGTTTTTAGGTTTTTTGAGGAGGGGGTGCAACTCTCGCTCTCTATAACACATTGGTTAGATTGAAGATAAGTTTAGTAGTGAAATAACATATTTCAGAAGTGTGCTACAGCAGATTTGAAAACCTTATAGTTTCTGTGAATATAAGACGAAACAGCCAACCTGGATCAGCTCATTTACCAACACTGGCAAACATGCCTCACGCAAGCATTACTAAAATTGTAAAATATGGGTGGGCATTGATGTTCAAAATTAAAACGACTGACTGGTTTGTAGCATCACTCAGACATCAATCGGCCCATACAAACAATAAATGTGCATGAGGAACAAGGAGTTCGGGTTGAGATTACCTAGGGGTTTAACATTATTAGTAGCCATGCTATCAGTTAGCTTTCAATACTAAATAAAGGGGGGCAGCATTTTGAAAAAATCCCAGATAAGCGGCACAGATGCTGGTTTTTGCCTCGGTTTAGCCCAACAGATACGAGTCAATACTATTGCTCAGTATTACCTTGAAGAACCATCTCCTTCCATGTGTCATTCAGTTAGAAGTTATCCTGTGTAAGATTCGAGATCTCCTGCTCCAATTCATCCACTGTTCGTGAACTTAACGCTGTCTGATGACCGGTAGTGTTTTAGGAACTCTAAAGCTGATGTCTTCTTTGTCACCTTTGACTTCTGAGTATCATATGAATGACAATATGGGTGAAAGACAAATGCTGACAATCACTGTTCATTGAACACAAGAGGGACAATTTTGTAGCAGTAATAACACCGTTGAGACATCTGACTTTTCTCCAATTTTTTTTGGGTGGAACAGATGCCCTCTTGCTCTGCTTGGGAGCCTGGGGTTGGATATCGTTTTAACTGGCGAGTTATTTAATCTTGCTTATTGTGTGGAATTGGTTGTATGAAACAAATACAAGGTATGAGAAGACATTTACCAGAGTTAGGGTCATTGGTTAGGCCAACCTTTCGGTTACTGGTCCAATGCTCCTACCCGCCAGGCAACCTGCTGCCCCCTCTATAGAAAACAGTTGCAATAATTCCAATAAAACTCCATCTACAGACCAACACCCATGCAATGGAACTCCTACTTTTGTGCCTGACCAAAATGTGGGTATGGGTGGTGGTTCACATCATGCTGACCCTTTCTTTCTAAAATTAGCCGCCCGAAATTGTCGCAACCCCCTACTACTAGCCTGTTCAACCTCTCTTTCGTAACGTCTGAGATCCCCAGAGATTGGAAAGCTTCGCGGTCATCCCCCCTCTTCAAAGGGGGTGACACTCTAGATCCAAATTGTTACAGACCTATATCCATCCTGCCCTGCCTTTCGAAAGTATTTGAAAGCCAAGTTAACAAACAGATCACCGACCATTTCGAATCCCACCGTACCTTCTCCGCTATGCAATCCGGTTTCCGAGCTGGTCATGGTTGCACCTCAGCCACGCTCAAGGTCCTAAACGATATTATAACCGCGATCGATAAAAGACAGTACTGCACAGCCGTCTTCATCGACCTGGCCAAGCCTTTCGACTCTGTCAACCATCGCATTCTTATTGGCAGACTAAATAGCCTTGGTTCCTCTAATGGCGGCCTCGCCTGGTTCACCAACTACTTCCCAGATAGAGTTCAATGAGTCAAATCGGAGGGCCTGATGTCTGGACCTCTGACTGTCTCTATGGGGGTGCCACAGGGTTCAATTCTCGGGCCGACTCTATTCTCTGTGTATATCAATGATGTCGCTCTTGCTGCTGGTGACGCTCGGATCCAACTCTATGCGGACGACACCATTTTGTATACATCTGGCCCTTCATTGGACACTGTGTTAACAAACCTCCAAACGAGCTTCAACGCCATACAACACTCCTTCCGTAGCCTCCAACTGCTCTTAAACACTAGTAAAACTAAATGCATGCTCTTCAACCGAACGCTGCTTGCACCCGCCCACCCGACTAGAATCACTACTCTCGGCGGGTCTGATCTAGAGTATGTGGACAACTACAAAACCTAGGTGTCTGGTTAGACTGGAAACTCTCCTTCCAGACTCACATTAAGCATCTCCAATCAAAAGTTAGATCTAGAATCGGCTTCCTATTTTGCAACAAATCCTCCTTCACTCATGCTGCCAAACATGCCCTCGTAAAACTGACTATCCTACCGATCCTTGACTTCGGCGATGTCATTTACAAAATAGCCTCCAACACTCTACTCAGCAAATTGGATGTAGTCTATCACAGTGCCATCCGTTTTGTCACCAAAGCCCCATATACTACCCACCATTGTGACCTGTATGCTCTTGTTGGCTGGCCCTCACTACATATTCGTCGGGCCAAACCCACTGGCTCCAGGTCATCTATAAATCACTGCTAGGCAAATCCCCGTCTTATCTTAGCTCACTGGTCACCATAGCAACACCCACCCGTAGTCTGTGCTCCAACAGGTATATCTCACTGGTCATCCCCAAAGCCAACACCTCCTTTGGCCACCATTCCGTCCAGTTCTCTGCTGCCAATGACTGGAACGAACTGCAAAAATCTCTGAAGCTGGAGATTCTTATCTCCCTCACTCCCTCACTAGCCCACCCAAGTACCTCATCCCCATATTGTTATTTATTTTGCTAATTTGCACCCCAGTATCTCTATTTGCACATCATCTCATGCACATATATCATTCCAGTGTTAATTACGAAATTGTAACTATTTTTGCACTATGGCCTATTTATTTATTACCTTACCTCCATAACTTACTACATTCGCACACACTGTATATATATTTTCTGTTGTATTTTTGACTTTATGTTTTGTTTACCACATATGTAACTCTGTGTTTTTATCGCACTGCTTTGCTTTATCTTGGCCAGGTCGCATTTGTAAATGGGAACTTGTTCTCAACTGGCTTACCTGGTTAAATAATGGTGAAATAAAAAATAAATAAAATAAAAAATGCTATTACCTTACCTGTTACCATTTTAATATTCTATCCTATCTTCCACCTGATATTTTGAGTGAACTCTTTTCTTCTGATGTTCCTGTGTGGACCTTTTTCTCCTTGTCTCATTACAAAAGCCAACTATATTCTCGAAAAGCTACTGTAAGTGAACAAAGTGTGCACAAATAATTATGGGTCAACCAAAATTTCTCCTGGGTGCTGACATAGGGCTATTTTTTAACTTCCTCCACTAATGGTTAAAATTAGGATTTAGGGAGTGGAGGCTGATCCTAGATCAGCGTCTAAGGCAGGGATGGGCAACTCAAGTCCTCGGGGCCTGATAGGTGACACACTTTTTTGTAAGGGTTGGTGTGAGATGTGACCCAGGTGCGGTGCAGGACATACAGTAGGCAGTGGGCAGAGATGATGAAACAAGGATCTTTACTGGTGGTCCCAAAACCAGGATACAAAATAACGGACTTGTCACTATAAAATAAAGGAGGAGCAAATTGGTCTCCAAAAACAGGCTGACAGCAAACATATAAAATACTCACTACAACTGAAAACAACAATGAAACAGGGAGAACACTTCTCAAGTACCTGTACATACGTCTCGCGATCAGACACTGATTAGTACTGTTTGGCATCGAGAAACTTGCAGAGAAAACAGAGCAAGGGAACACAGGGAAGTGAGGGCATAAATACACAGGTGAACAAGTAGACACAGGTGACACCAATAGGATAATGATTAGTCCAGACTGTGAGTGAGGAGGTGCCTAAGGTTGTCGGAGGATGACACCTAGTGGGTCGCTTTGGATCTGCGACCCCCTCCTGTAAGAACTTTTGCCCCAGCCCCTGCTAAGACACCTGACTCCAATGATCAACTAATCATGGTCTTCAGTTTAGTATGCATTTAGCTTAATCGCGTGTTATGCTGCGTTTAGATGAGGGATAAGAAAGAAAGAAAAAACAGCAAAAGCAAGACGTATGCATTGCTATGGTGATTTCAGTAAACATTTCGTCGTCCATGTGGTCTGGATAAAAAATCTACATCAGGTTGATCTTCAACGCTACGGCAGACGGCAAAAGTTTAAATATTTGAACTCTGGCGGCAAGTCCCGTCTACCGTGGCGGCTGACGCCGTTCACCGCCAGCCTCAATGGCATTTACCGTTGTGCTCTCATTGAAAACAATGACATCCGGTTTGCCATCTACCGTCTACCTCGTACCATCTAAGCCAGGGTTCTTCAATTCCGGTCCTGGAGGGCCGAAACACTTCTGTTTTTCATTTCTACCTGGTAGTTAATTGCACTCACCTGGTGTCCCAGGTCTGAATTAGCCCCTGATTAGAAGGAGAGGATGAAAAACAGAAGTGTTTCGGCCCTCCAGGACCGGAATTGAAGAACCCTGATCTAAGCGCATCATTACCTATAGGGCTGGGGGAAAAGTGTGACACCAATCAGGCCCCGGAGCACTGGAGTTGCCTATCCCTGGAAATGGGTGTCGCTGTTGTTCCACTCTGTGAGTGACATAAAGACGACAAGAACAGTGTCATACGGTATAACTTAAATAAATAAATAACAATGCAATACATATCTGAAGCAGAATATTTCTACTTACTGCTGACAAAAATGACATTGCCATTATATAATGGGGCCACCATCCTGGTTGCTTCTTCCCCCTGTCTCCACTCAATTATGGCGGGATAGTCAGCCAGAGGATTCCCCCTGGTCATCGAGTTTGCTGTCATTGTATCTCCTTATAGCATCTGTCTTGACCTCACTGTACCTCCCTTGATCGCCATCCTCACTCCACTGCACAACAGATAACTTCCAGTCCATGCTGAAAGAGTGAAACATAGTTCTTACTAACTTCACATGGTTAGACCAGAAAATGAATGTTTCACCTAACTAGCTAGCTAGCCAGCTAATGTTAGCACGCCCCACTTCTTAGAAACATTTGCTGGCTAGCCAGCTAACGTTAAGTTGCCTAACGTTAGCCAAGCACACATGTTCGACATTCCATTTCTGTGAATTTCATGTGAAAAAGTGGGAACAAATTTGTATTGTTAACTTACCTATCTTCGTCTCCTTGCACTTTCAGCTTTTCGTTGTGGTGACTGTTTGACTGACTTTAGAAATTCTAATGTTTTGACCTAGCTAGGTATGTTTCTCTCCTACTTTCCGCTTGTTGTCGTGATGACTCGTTGACTGCAGAATTTAATTTTTTTTCTAGCTATGTCACATCGTCACCCTTACGTTTCTACATAAAGGGACCCGTGCAAAATATAGGCAAAAAGGCTAAGCTAGCTAGCTATCTAAAGCTAAGGGAGTGATTGTCGTTACGAATTAGACTAATTATGCCGAAAAGAAAGTATTCCACTAACACAGAAGAATGACTGAGAGATGGAGTTCACAAAAATTCTTGGACATGATGGAAACTATGGTAAGTGTTACCTAGCTAGCATACACATGTTTCCACAGTGCAAGCGCCAAAGTTCATATAGCTAGCTAGCTACCGTTAAGAAGTTACACGTTATCTTGTACTATAGAGGTAACATTACTTTAAGTCAAGTTAATTCTCTAGCGAGCTAGCTTGAGGATTTAGCTAGCTAGCAGATAATCTTAGCTAGCTACTGTCACCCAGTTAGTTAAACCAGAACCCTGAACAGATCGCCTATTGTGGCTTTCTCTGGGGCAGACATGCTCACAATCCTAATCTGCCAAAATATTTTTTTACATAGGAGAATTTCCAGAACCTTGACAGACCTCGGATGTAGTAAAGAAAGAAACACTGACTTCACTGTTCCACAAAATGTGAGTACTAATCTTTTGATAGGACTGACACAGTTGTTATAGTGCTGTGCAAAATTGATATGATGTTCATAAAGATATTTCTGACGTTTTTATGATGTCTATTTTACACGTTGTCATTTACAGGACTTGCAAGAGACGCAAAATGAATCAGAGATAAGCAACTGTTTTCACAGTGGCCGAGATGAGTGGGACCTACAGTGAGGGAAAAAAGTATTTGATCCCCTGCTGATTTTGTATGTTTGCCCACTGACAAAGAAATGATCAGTCTATAATATTAATGGTAGGTTTATTTGAACAGTGAGAGACAGAATAACAACAAAAAAATCCAGAAAAAAGCATGTCAAAAATGTTATAAATTACTTTGCATTTTACTGAATTCAGTATTTACCAATACTGTGTTGTGTCAATGAGATACCCCCAGAGAGTAGAGATAAGCGTGTGCTTTTGTGTGGTTTGGATCCAAAAAGCCAGATTTGACCTACTACTTCAAGCCTTTTGTGGAGGAAAGTGCCACTCTTTTACAGACTGGCTTTGAGTGGCAGCATCCCGGTGATCAGTCATGGAGACACGTGAAGGTGCACCCATTATGTTGTGTTTGTGATGTGGTGGCAAGACCATTACTACAGAACTTCAAACAATTTGATGGAGAGTATGGTGGACTGTGCCTTCACACTGGGATGCAACACACAAGGGGAAATGGAACGTCAAGGGTTTACACATGTTCAGATGAGAAACCGAACGATAGAGATCACCAAACCACTGTGGTCGTAGGAGAAATGGCTGAGACTGAAGGCCAGACTATATTGGCCATAAAGGGCACATCTGCCATTTTGGATTTACCTACAGTACCAGTCAAAAGTTTGGACACACCTACTCATTCAAGGGGTTTTCTTTATTTTTACTATTTTCTATGTTGTAGAATAATAGTGAAGACATCAAAACTATAAAATAACACATATGAAATTATGTAGTAACCAAAAAAGTGTTAAATAATATTTTTTATTTGAGATTTTTCAAAGTAGCCACCCTTTGCCTTGATGACAGCTTGCGCACTCTTGGCATTATCTCAACCAGCTTCATGAGGTAGTCACCTGGAATGCATTTCAATTAACATGTGTGCCTTGTTTAAAGTTAATTTGTGGAATTTCTTTCCTTCTTAATGCGTTTGAGCCAATCAGTTGTGTCGTGACAAGGTAGGGGTGGTATACAGAAAATGGTCTTTTACCAAATAGGGCTAAGTCCATATTATGGCAAGAACAGCTCAAATAAGCAAAGAGAAACGACAGTCCATCATTACTTTAAGACTTGAAGGTCAGTCAATTTGGAAAATATCAAGATCTTTGAACCTTTCTTCAAGTGCAGTCACAAAAACCATCAAGCGCTATGATGAAACTGGCTCTCATGAGGACCGCCACAGGAAAGGAAGACCCAGAGTTACCTCTGCTGCAGAGGATAAGTTAATTAGAGTTAACTGCACCTCAGATTGCAGCCCAAATAAATGGTTCACAAAGTTCAATTAACAGACACATCTCAACATCAACTGCGTGAATCAGGCCTTCATGGTCGAATTGCTGCAAAGAAACCACTACTAAAGGCCACCAATAAGAAGAAGAGACTTGCTTAAGCCAAGAAACATGAGCAATGGACATCAGACCGGTGGAAATCTGTCCTTTGGTCCAAATTTGAGATTTTTGGTTCCAACCGCCATGTCTTTGTGAGACGCAGAGTAGGTGAACGGATTATCTCTGCATGTTTGGTTCCCACCGTGAAGCATGGAGGAGGAGGTGTGACGGTGTGGGGGTGCTTTGCTGGTGACACTGTCAGTGATTTATTTAGAATTCAAGGCACACTTAACCAGCATGGCTACCACAGCATTCTGCAGCGATAAGCCATCCCATCTGGTTTGGGCTTAGTGGGACTACCATTTGTTTTTCAACAGGACAATGACCGGAAACACACCTCCAGGCTGTGTAAGGGCTATTTGAACAAGAAGGAGAGTGATGGAGTGCTGCATCAGATGACCTGGCCTCCACAATCACCCGACCTCAACCAATATTGAGATGGTTTGGGATGAGTTGGACCGAAGAGTGAAGGAAAAGCAGCCAACAAGTGCTTAGCATATCTGTTGGAAAAGCATTCCAGGTCTAGCCGGTTGAGAGAATGCCAATAGTGTGCAAAGCTGTCATCAAGGCAAAGGGTGGCTACTTTGAAGAATCTAAAATCTATTTTTATTTGTTTAACGCTTTTTTTGTGTTATTTCATAGTTTTGATGTCTTCACTATTACTCTACAATGTAGAAAATAGTAAAAATAAAGAAAAACCCTTGAATGAGTAGGTATGTCCAAACATTTGACTGGTACTGTACACAAACCCAGTGTCACGTTCGTTGAGTAAATGGTCGGACCAAGGTGCAGCGTGGTATGCGTACATGTTTAATATATAAATAAACACTTGACAAAATAACAAAAGCAACTGAACGTGAAGTTCTAAAGGCTAACAGCAACAAGCCGAAACAGAAACAAGATCACACAACTAAAGGTAGGCAAAATGGCTGCTTAAGTATGATCCCCAATCAGAGACAATGATCGACAGCTGCCTCTGATTGGGAACCACACCCGGCCAACATAGAAATAGATACACTAGAATGTATCCAAATCACACCCTGACCTAACCAAACAGAGAATACAGGTGATCTCTAAGGTCAGGGCGTGACACCCAGATATGGAGAAGAGCACATGACATTCAATGTTCATTCACTTCTGCATCTAAGCCAAAGTGTAGCACACTGGGGTCCTTTGTTGGCCCACTCAGCCTTTATGTTTGAGGATTTCAACAGATACCTCCTGAAACAAGTGAAGAGTAGTAATGCTGTGCCACAACAAATATGCAAACGAGTGGTGTTGTCCCGTGCTTTTCCTCTTATAGCGAAACCATCCCGAACAAAAGCAACTGCAGATGTTAAAGATTTTGTTCATGAAATGAGAACTGTAAAGCATCAGGTCAAGAAGTTTGCAAAGTTCACTGAGGTGACTGCCCTTGGTTCACCTAACATAAGAGTCATATCGTATCGTGATCGAGCTGCCTTTAACATGGTGAGAGAGATTCCTGTGAACTCTGTGGTGAGATGCTACAGGAGAATTGCTGTAAATGGAGAAATAGTTCATGGTCAGACCTAAAGAAAAACTAAACAAAGAAACAACTCTGTAGTTCTTTTGAAGGATGGGAGTATTTTTACAATCTCCCACTTTCTTAACATGAGTGATCAGTGTTTGTATGCCATAGGAAACTATGGTCATTGCACAGTGCAGAAGTTGGCCAGAGGGTCTATGATCAGAACTCAACTGACATACGTGTCAACCATCCACTTCCCAACAGGCTTTCACAAAGCCATAAACACGAACCAGGTAGTCAGACCATGCATGTATATTCAGTGTCCGCAGTCCAGCTCCATTGTATGTAGGTTAATAAAAACATATTACTGTAAGTAAAATGAATCAAATTAAATTGTATTTGTCACATATGCGCCGAATACAACAGGTGTAGACCTTATTGTGAAATGCTTACTTACAAGCCCTTAACCAACAATGCAGTTTTAAGAAAAGTAACATTTCACGTTGTATTCGGCGCATGTGACAAATACATTTGATTTGATTTGATTTCAACCAAACGTCAAGAATGTCACGTTTGTATCATCACAATCAAATTCCATGTATTCAATACAAAGGTTTGTTTGGTTTTGTAGACTTTCCATTGGCTCACAGAAAACCAATCTACAATAGAAATAAGGAAAGGTGAATACAATGTAGGAAAACTGTATGGGCCTCAATCCACACCAAAGCAAAGCTCTACGTTGGAAGTTCACATTGTTGGAGATGATGACTTAGGAGTAACCCATAGTTACATATAAGTAAACCAACTTGTATATTTTGTATGATATGGTGCTTTCACCATTGGATCACCAAGACCTGTAAATAAATCTACACTCTGAGCACGTCAACCGACCTTTGCCTTCAGCTGATTATATGCCCTTATGACAGCTACAAGGTCCATATTTTACAATTACATAGGCTAATAAAAATATATTGTAGACAAAATAATGAAAAGAGCTGTCTGGTAGCCTCAATAAATAGACAAAGATTTGTAGTTGAACAAGTCATTGCATGTATAGATTTTTTTAAAAACTTGACTTGAGACTTGACTTGAAAACTTGCTCTTAGAATGTACGACTTGACTCTAGTCTTGACCCGTTCTTGTTACAGGAGGGGGTCGCAGTTCCGGAGCGTTCCACTAGGTGTCCTCCTCCGACAACCTTAAGCACCTCCTCAGTCACAGTCTGGACTAATCATGATCCTATTGGTGTCACCTGTGTCTACCTGTTCACCTGTGTATTTATGCCCACACTTCCCTGTGTTCCCTTGCTCTGTTTTCTCTGATAGTTTCTCTATGCCCAGCAGTACTAATCAGTGTCTGATCGGAGAGTGTTCTCCCTGTTTCTTTATTTTTTTCAGTCGTAGTTAGTATTTCGTATTTTGGCTGTCAGCCTGTTTTTGGAGACTTATTTGCTCCGTTATTTTGTATCGTGGCTTCGGGACCACCAGTAAAGATCCTTGTTTCACCATCTCTGCCTACTGCCTACTGTCTATCCTGCACCGCACCTGGGTCACACACACCAACACTTACAGAAAACTGAGCCAATATGGACCCAGCGGATGCGGCACAGTATCGTAGCGCATTGGCAACGCAGGGAGCTATGCTGAACCAACACGACCGCAGCCTGCAGCAGATCACAGAGAATCTCCGCTATCTGACGATCGCCGTGCAGAGCCGGGTGGACACCCGACCAGCCCCAGCTCTAGTCTCGCCTGCGACATCGCGGGAACCTTGTCTACCACCTCCGGAGAGGTATGATGGACGTCCAAAGGGCTGCAGGGAATTCCTCATCCAGTGTTCCCTGGTATTCAGCTTACAACCCTCCTCCTTCCCGACAGAGCAGGGCCAGGTGGCCTACATCATCACTCTGTTGATGGGTCGGGCACTTTCCTGGGCTACCGCGGAGTGGGAGAGCCAAACTCCGGCGTGCTCCGACTCCTACCAATTCACCCGGGTGCTACACAAGGTGTTCGACACCTCTCGGGTGGTGTAGGGGCACGAGGTTGGGAGGCGGCTCACGGCCTGTCGGCAGGGTGACCGTTCGGTGGCGGACTACTCCATGGAGTTCTGGGCCCAGGCTCGAGAGGCAGGATGGGAGGAGGCCACCCTGGTCGTCCTTTACGCACAGGGGCTATCGGAGAGGATGAAGGACAAACTCTCCTTCAGGGAGCTGCCTCAGCGACTGGACGGCCTCGTCAACCTCTCGGTGAGGGTAAACAATCGGCGTCGTGAGAGGGCGCACGAGAGAGGGATGACGCATCCCCCTATCAACCCGGAGGCTTCCCGCTGATTCAGGGAGGAGACGCCTCAGAAGGAGGCTATGCAGCTGGGTGCGGCGCGCTTGTCCAGGATGGAGAGACAGAGGCATCTGCGCCAGGGACGTTGCCTGTACTGTGGCCAGGCAGGTCACCACTTCGACTCATGGCCGGAGAAGCCGGAAAATGGAAGTGCTCGCTAATATCGGAGGGGTGCTAGCGAGCCGGAACCGAAACCCTAACTCCAGAGACTCCCGGACTATTCTCCCCGTCAAGGTTCAGTGGGCCTGCGCTGTGCGTCGGGCGCATGCACTGGTGGATTCTGGGGCCGCGGGAAACTGATGGATGTGGGGCTGGCCCAAGTGTGGAGCATTCTGTTACCCTCCCTCTCCAAGCCAGTTCCGGTCATGGGCCTGGACGGCCGGCCGTTGGGGTCGGACTTCATCACCCGGCGCACTGTCCCCGTGGGTGTCCGTGTGGCAGGGGGGCTATGGGAGGATATCCAGTTTTTCATTGTGGACTCTCCGGAGTGTTCCCTCGTCCTCGGGCACCCCTGGCTGGTCGCCCACAAACCCTGTGTAGACTGGTCCACGGGGCGGCTCATCCTGGAGGGAGGCTCCGCCCCCGTCCTGTTCCGGTCTCCACCGACCACTCATCAGCCCAAACCACCGTCCCAGACCACCTACCAGTCCTCACCTCTTCCCCAGGTCCCGCACTCCGAACCGCCTACCGCCCTAGCGACGGATTCCACCGGGAGGACGGCGGCTACAAACTCAGTCACCGGTTGCCACCGGGAGTATTGGGATCTGGGGAGGTGTTTAGTAAGAGGCGTGACAAGGGCCTACCTCCTCTCAGGCCATACGACTGCGCTATCGATTTCCTGCCGGACGCCATGCCCACACGAGGGCAATTGTTTTCCTTGTCCCGGCCGGAGACGCTGGCCATGAGGGAGTATATACATGAGGCACTCGTCGAGGGTCACATCCACCCCTCTACCTCACCCACGGGCGCGGGCTTCTTCTTCGTGGGGAAAAAGGATGGTGGGCAGCGGCCGTGTATTGATTACCGGGCGCTCAATGACATCACGTATAAGAACCGCTACCCACTCCCCCTGATGACGACGGCATTCGAGTCATTGCAGGGAGCCCGGGTCTTCACCAAGCTGGACTTATGAAATACCTACAACCTGGTGAGGATTTGGGAGGGGAACGAGTGAAAGACACCCAGTGAGCATTACGAGTCATGCCGTTCGGTCTAGCCAATGTGCCTGCGGTGTTCCAGGCGTTGGTCAATGACGTGCTCCGGGACCTCCTCGACTACAGCGTCTTCGTGTATTTGGATGACATCCTAATATTTTCAAAGGACATGAGTGAACACCAGCAGCACGTTCGGCAGGTCCTCCAACGCCTTCTTCGTCACCAGCTCTACGTCAAGGCGGAGAAGTGCGTGTTCCACACTGAGATATTCTCCTTCCTGGGGTTTATCGTCACCCAGGGGACCTACAGATGGACCCAGCCAAGGTCAGCGTGGTACTGGAATGGCCCCAGCCCTCCTCCCTCAAGCAACTCAAACGGTTTATAGGTTTCCCTAATTTATATAGGCGATTTATTTTCAATTTTAGCTCCCTAGCCGCTCCCCTGACAGCCCTCACCCCGGAAGCGGGGAATGCATTCAATAAGCTTAAGTGGCGCTTTACATCGGCCCCAGTCCTAGGTCATCCTGATCCGTCCCTGCCGTTCATTGTGGAGGTGGATGCTTCAGACGTTGGGTGGGAGAAATCCTGTCCCAGTGGTTCCTCACGGATGGTAAGACTCACCCCTGTGCGTTTTTCTCCCGTCGGCTGTCCCCGGCGGAGTGGAATTATGACGTGGGGAACCGTGAGCTGCTAGCGGTCAAGCTCGCCCTGGGGGAGTGGAGGCATTGGCTAGTGGCGGCCGCCCATCCATTCGTCGTATGGACTGACCATAAGTACTTATCCTACATTCAGGGGACCAAGAGGCTACACTCGGGCCAGGCCAGGTGGGTGTTGTTCTTCACCAGGTTCCGGTTCATGATCTCATACCGTACGGGGTCGAAGAACACCAATCCTGATGCGCTCTCCTGGCAGTTTGACCCCGTGGACCTGGTGGAGAGGGACGACCCCATTGACCCCAACGCCCTGATTGCTGGTCAGAGCAGCGCTTCGGCGGGAGCCTGATCCGGGCGGAGATCCATCGGGGAGGATGTACATACCCAAGGCGGCGCGCTCGAGTCTGACCTCACCAGCCATCCGGGGGGCGCCAGGACATTGGAGTTCCTGCGTAGGAGGTTCTGGTGGCCATCAGCTGAGGGGGATATGCGCGCCTTCATGGCTGCTTGCCCGGTGTGCGCACGCACGAAGAGCGCACGAAGATCTCACGTCAGCCCACTGCAGGGCTGCTCTGACCCCTGCCTATCCCCAAGCGCCCCTGGTCCCACATCTCGCTGGATTTCATTTCCGCCCTACCCCCCTCTGATGGATACACAGTCATCCTGGAGGGGATGCTGAGGTGCTACGCCTCCAGCAACCCAGCTACGTGGAGTCAGCGACTGGCGTGGGCGGAATACGCCCATAACACCCTTCTCTGCTCGTCCACTGGCCTGTCCCCCTTCCAGTGCCAATAAGGGTACCAACCCCCCTTATTCCCCGAGCAAGAGTAGGAGGCGGCGGTCCCATAGGTCCAGGCCCACATCAGTCGCTGTCGCCGCACCTGGAGGCAGGTACGGGCGGGGCTTAAGTTGGCCTCGGTCAGGTCTCAACATCAGGCCAACCGCAGGCGCCGCCCGGCCCTGGTTTCTCGCCGGGACAGAGGGTGCGGCTCTCCACGCGGGATCTTCCCCTCCGCGTGGAGTCCAGGAAGCTGTCCCCCCAGTTCGTCGGGCCATTCAGAGTGGTCCGGCAAGTCAACCCAGTGGCCTACCGCTTGCAACTTCCCCACACCATGCGGGTGCATCCCACGTTCCATGTGTCCCTCCTCAAGCCCATTGCCACCTGTCCCATGGCTCCTGTCCTGTTCCCCCGCTGAGCCTCGTCGGAGGGCAGCCAGCTTTTACTGTAGACCGGCTCCTGGACTGCCGGTGGGTGGGGATTGGGTCTCCAATTTCTGGTGGACTGGGAGGGTTATGGGCGGGAGGAGCGGTCCTGGGTGCCCAGGAGGGACATTCTGGGCTGATAACAACATTCCGTTGCCTCCACTCGGAGGCGCCGAGGTGAACATCTGGGGCCGTTCGTCGGGAGGGGGGGCACTGCTACAGGAGGGGGTCGCAGTTCCGGAGCGATCCACTAGGTGTCCTCCTCCTCCGACAACCTTAGGCACCTCCTCACTCACAATCTGGACTAATCATGATCCTATTGGTGTCACCTATGTCTACCTGTTCACCTGTGTATTTATGCCCTCACTTCCCTGTGTTCCCTTGCTCAGTTTTCTCTGCTAGTTTCTCTATGCCCAGCAGTACTAGTCAGTGTCTGATCGGCGACGTATGTACAGGTACTTGAGAAGTGTTCTGCCTGTTTCTTTATTTGTTTCAGTTGTAGTTAGTATTTCGTATTTTGGCTGTCAGCGTGTTTTTGGAGACTTATTTGCGCCGCCTATCTTTTATTGTGATAAGTTCATTATATTGTATCCTGGCTTCGGGACCACCAGTAAAGATCCTTGTTTCACCATCTCTGTCTACTGCCTACTGTCTATCCTGCACCACACCTGGGTCACACCTCACACCAACCCTTACACGTTCTCCTTGGGACTCGACTTGAGACTCGGACCTTGTGACTTGAAACTTGCTTGTGACTCGAATAATAGTGACTTGGTCCCATCTCTGGTGCATTTGCTGCCATATGTATTACTTACAAGCTTGCCCACCCATGTACAGTAAGTCAGATATTACAAGAATCCACTATTGATCTTGTATGTGTATTTGATGCCATATGTATTACTTAAAAGTTTCAGTTAGAACATATAACAATCTTGTAAGATTCTTACTGAAGTTGATACGTTCACACGGCACGTGCAAGCTGTCCTGAGCAAAAAGAAGTGCCCATCAATCTACTCGCTGAGCGTATTTATTTTAAGGAACGTGATTTACAAAAGTAAACCTTCAATAGTGAACATACTAGCAGTATGCTGGCTACTGCTGATAGTCTACAAAAAGAAACCTACAAAAATACACTTTAGCATTAGTCTATTCTAGTCTACTGTAACCAGGTAGATATCTCTTTTGGAAAGCAGTTATCTTAAAGGGGAAGCGTCCTATTTTGTGTTGTAATAATAAATATTCTCAAAATGACAAACTTTAGAAACAAAAATGCAATTAATGCAATTCTTAAGAATAGAGTAATGACTTACATTGCCAACTTCTACTAAAAAGCTTCATAACTTCAAAGGTGGCAGCAGGTAGCCTAGCGGTTAGAATGTTGGGCCAGTAACAGAAAGGTTACGTGTTTGAATCCACAAGCCAACAAGGTGAAACATTTGTCGATGTGCCCTTGAGCAAGGCACTTAAACCTAATTGCTCCAGGGTCACCCTGGCTTTGATCCCACTCTCTGAGTTGGGATTTGCAAAACACACATTTTCAATTCACACATTTAATACACACTTGTACATGTGTGAAATAGGACAAATATAAGCACCCACCAAATTATTTTTGTATATATTAATTATTGTAAAAAATATATTATTATTATTATGTTTATACCACTTTTTCTCCCCAATTGGTAGTTACAGTCTTGTTCCATCGCTGCAACTCCTTTGCGGACTCGGGAGAGGCGAAGGTCGAGAGCCAAGCGTCCTCCGAAACACGATCCCGCCAAGCCGCACTGCTTCTTGACACACTGCTCGATTAACCCGGAAGCCTAGGACAAGGACATCCCAGCCGCCTCATGGGTCTTCCGCTCATGGCCGGCTACAAAACAGCCCGGTATCGATCCGGATCTGTAGTGACGCCTCTAGTCAGTGTCTGAGGCGGCCTTAGACCACTGCGCCACTCGGGAGGCCTATTTATTATAAATATAGCATATTAACCTTTTGACACGTACCAACAAACGGGTGTGATCATTCTACAGTGGTTCCTGCAGCATACGCTCAAATCGGTGTGATTGTAACGCTTATTTAGAACGCCCAGTTTCGATTGACGCAACAGTCAGCGTTTGAGCTGGCCACACTGTTTTTTCACAGAAACATTTTTCACAAACACAGTCCTTACAAAGTTATGTCCTGAATGTTACCAGTTTATTTTTGGATGCAATGTTCAGACATTCACAGAAGTAGCAACAGCATAACAATCATCCAAACCGGAAAATGTAGGCTATATTAGTCCTAGCGCTAACTGAGGAAAGATTGATGTAACACAAGCAGTCCTATTTAGCTAACTCTCTGACAGAAACTACAATATGAATTAGCTAATTGCATTTACTATTTACAATTCATCGCATCACGGGTGAGCTTACCATTGATATAAATAATTTAGTAAAACACTTTCTAAAAATCAAAAGCAATCCGATGATGGGTAGTTTGTTTTGCCACGTGAACCAAAGATAATAAGAGGAGACAAGATGAGTTTGATCTTTTGAAGGGGGTGTGTCGTCTACGATCATTCACTTCCCTTCATTCACTTCCGGAAGTTTACTCGAAAGATGAGTGAACCATTCCTTCACCTCATTTTCTTATAACATCTTTGGACAGATGTTTAACACATATGGAATCATGTAGTAACCAAAAAAGTGATAAACAAATCAAAATATATTTTATATTTGAGATTCGTCAAATAGCCCCCCTTTGCCTTGATGACAGCTTTGCACACTCTTGGCATTCTCTCAACCAGCTTCATGAGGTAGTCACTTGGAATTCATTTCAATTAACAGGTGTGCCTTCTTAAAAGTTAATTTGTGGAATTTATTTCCTTGTTAATGCGTTTGAGCCAATCAGTTGTGTTGTGACAAGGTAGGGGGGATGTTCTTACATATTATGGCAAGAACAGCTCAAATAAGCAAAGAGAGACGACAGTCCATCATTACTTTAAGACATGAAGGTCAGTCAATATGGAAGCTTTCAAGAACTTTGAACTTTTCTTCAAGTGCAGTCGCAAAAACCATCAAGCGCTATGATGAAACTGGCTCTCATGAGGACTGCCACAGGAAAGGAAGACCCAGAGTTACCTCTGCTGCAAAGGATAAGTTCGATTGCAGCCCAAATAAATGCTTCATAGAGTTCAAGTAACAGACACATCTCAACATCAACTGTTCATAGGAGACTGTGTGAATCAGGTCTTCATGGTCGAATTGCTGCAAAGAAACCACTACTAAAGGACACCAATAAGAAGAAGAGACTTGCTTGGGCCAAGAAACACGAGCAATGGACAATAGACCGGTGGAAATGTGTCCTTTGGTCTGGAGTCCAAATTTGAGATTTTTTGTTCCAACCGCTGTGTCTTTGTGAGACGCGGTGTTGGTGAATGGATGATCTCTGCATGTGTATTTCCCACTGTAACGCATGGAGGAGGAGGTGTTATGGTGTGTGGGTGCATTGCTGGTGACCTTGTCTGTGATTTAGTTAGAATTCAAAGCACACTTAACCAGCATGGCTACCACAGCATTCTGCAGTGATACTCCATCCCATCTGGTTTGGGCTTAGTGGGACTATCGTTTGTTTTTCAACAGGACAATGACCCAACACACCTCCAGGCTGTGTAAGGGCTATTTTACCAAGAAGGATGACCTGGCCTCCACAATCCCCCGACCTCAACCAAATTGAGATGGTTTGGGATGAGTCGGACCGCAGAGTGAAAGAAAAGCAGCCAACAAGTGCTCAGCATATGTGGGAACTCCTTCAAGACTGTTGGAAAAGCATTCCAGGTGCTGGTTGAGAGAATGCCGAGTGTGCAAAGCATCTCAAATCTCAAATATAGAATATATTTTGATTTGTTTAACACTTTGTTGGTTACTACATGATTCCATATGTGTTATTTCATAGTTTTGATGGCTTCACTACTATTCTACAGTGTAGAAAATAGTATAAATAAGGAAAAACCCTTGAATGAGTAGGTGTTCTAAAACTTTTGACCGGTAGTGTATTTCGAATAAGTATTGAGTTTGCACTTTTTAGACTATTCAATTGTTTCAAGCACAGCTGAAGTTTTTGACCCATGTTGTGCAATATTTTACTATAAAATAAAGTTTGACTACGCAGCATTTTGAATTGACCACCTGTTTACCTCAGCCAGTCGAAATAAACAACTAAATTCAGATGTACAAATCCTAGAAAAAAAACGTCCATACTATCTGCTAACCCACTCTAGCTGTCAAGGAGAACAGGCAGACAGATCTAACAAGCTAGTGTCAGATGGAAGACAGAGCTGTCTAGGCGGCTGAAGCACATTAGAAGTTTCCACATAAAAAAAAAAACACTAAATGAAAACATAGTCAATAAAAGACTCCATTGGGACAATATGGAGAAGTGCTAGTAGCTAACGTGAATCATTTAGCAAGCTGTGTTCTCCCACTTTGCAGCTGCCACCCCACCACATCACATCATTGAATTTAGATTCCTACGTGAGGGGAGTTAGGAGCTTTATCCTTCCCCTGTGCATGTTTGGGAAATATATTAATCCCCATGCAGTAACAGTGAATACTGAGAGGGCAGACAAACACACACACACACCCAAGGGCAGACACACACATGCGTGCAGACACAGGAGCAGGCAGGCGGGCAGGCAGGCAGGCAGGCACGTAAAGCACACACACACACACACACACACAGAGACACACACAGAACCCCCTCCCAACACACACTGCACCCACCCACCAATACATACATAGAGTCCTTTTAAATCAATTTTATTTCTTTGTGTGGGCCGAATGGCTCCTCCACCGTTGTCCCCATGCTATCTCTGCTCAGACACATGCTACTGCTGAGAAAACCCCTAATGCGTACCAAATCATCACATTTAAACCAACAGCGCTTGCCTAGCTCAGCTAGCTGCTGCAGCAATCCCCCTTTTTATTGCATCACACACACACACACACACACAAAGAGAACTATAGGTTAAAAAGTTAGGAAACAAATGAATAGTTATTACTTTTTTAATGATTTCATTTTTTTTTGCAAAACCTTGCATCAATGTCAAATACATTCTATTACCTCATTTTTTTGTTGACAATACAATTGGATATTTTCTGATAAATCTTCCAAATTATTCAACCATTTACACTTTGTAACACTGAATCTAGCAGGGTAGAAAACGGCAAGCAATACTGGAAAAAAATTAAAAGCCTGTGAACTAGGTCCCCCCCTGTATTTTTCATAAATGGTTTTTTGAAATTACTCAAATTCTACATTAATTTATTCATGTACAGAATAAATATTTTAAGAAACATGGACCCTTGTATTTTATATTCTATTTTCTGGGGATGGACCCATTTGGAAATGAGACACTCCAGGATGAAGTTTCCCCTAGGCACAGATGTAGGATCATCTTCCCCTTCCCCAATCCTAAACTGAACCTTTAGTGTAAAAATGCAAAAGTAACCAAAGATCAGCATCTACGGGCAACTTCACCCTATTCTGAATGAGCACTCTGACTGAATGCTCATCCTTCATGACCACTGATACATAAAAGACTGGATAGGTGTCCACTATATTGCTTCCACCTGTCATGTCCTACAGTATCAGTGGTCATAGAGGAAAGTACACAAGGAATGGAAAGTTAAAACTATTGAGACACAGCCACTGTTTAGTAGGGAGATGAGGGCAGCTCTAGAACGTCCAGATATGCTTGTCATCTCACAACAGGGACCCCTGAATCACCAGTAGTCAGAATGTTGGGGGAAGGGGGCTCCCACCTGCTACATATGTGAAGTCCACAGAGAATGCTAGACTATGATAGAAAGTACTACAAAACTTTGTCTGTATACAAAAACAGTAGATATTGACTCAAAATGGCAGACTGTAATGTGATTTTTGACACCGTACAGCATGTTTGTGGAGGCATTGAAAGTAATATGTCAGTTCTTTACAATCCCCGAACTTTGGCACGATAAAGGCATTACAGAAGATAAACAATGAGTATTAGGGAGCTCAATCAACGTCAATGATTTCAAATGAAATAAATACATATTTTATCCTCTCTATTTTCTTTATACAGTTCTTATTCAACATTTTAGCACTTTGTAACATTCCTTCTCATAATGATATGAGCTCCATTTTTATCAACTGGACACACACACGGAGATTTGACAAAAGTGTAATTGACATAACAGAAAAAAACAACATCAACTAATTTATTGGGGTGTTATGGTCTCAAGATACGGTATGATGCTCTGAACAGGTGTGTGTGCATGTGTGCAAAGTCACTGACTGTGAAGCTTGAACACAAAGGCAGCCTCAACAGACATGCATTTTGAGTTCTCCTCTTCGAGTCCCTATCGAGATCCATCTCAAAGATCCATCATTCTCACAATCCTTCAACTTGTCCTCTGCAAAAGTCCCTCTCGAAAAGTGTTGGCCACCGTGAGGTGACACATCATCTCCAGTCATGTTGACACATCTACATTTCCACAGGAAACATCTCTACCATACTACCAAAGCAGGGGACCAATGCAATATAGTTTCAGGTTATGTTAACATTACATTAACGTTCATTCAACCCCTCCAGATCTTCTGGCTGTGTTTTGACCTTTTCAGGGGTATTTTTGACCTTTGACCCCCATCATGCCATCGTCTCCTTGCCTGGCAGTCTCCTGTCGTTGAATGTGTGCATGTTGATGACCTCCTCGGTCTTGACGATGACCGGCGGCTGCGGCTTCTGCTTGAGGCGCCGCTGGCACTTCAGGGAGCCACGCAGCTCTTCCAGCATGGCACTGCAGAAAGAGCGCTGAAGAGGGGGAAGGAGGGGAGAGGGAGGTTGAGGGTAAAATACAGACAGAACTGACAAATTAACTGACAGATATGGTCAGTATACAGTATGTGGTCCATGCAGGAACAATGCTAGCGTTGTCAGTGCCATGCTCTAACCCACTGAACCATTGGGACTACCCTGGTAGAGGGTGATTGTGAGAGAGGGAGAGAGAGGAGGAAGAGAAGGAGAGGCAGAGGAGAGAAGAATAGGTAGTGAGCGGACGGGGGAGAGGGGGGTGAATAGCGGAGAAGGGAAGGTGGCAAGGAGAGAGGGCGAAGGATAGAGGCGATAGTGGGAGGGGGAGAGGGTTGTAGAGGGCAGGAGAGCGAGAAAGCAGAGAGTGAGTGAGAGTGCTCACAATATAATAATGTGCTGTCACAGGTTACTGTCACAGGTTACACATTACAACCAACTTGGTGGCGTAGAGGACAGAATGTTTTACATTTGCACATGCTTATAGCATTTTAACCAATCTATCTTCTCATCTCAGTTCTTGATTGATGATGAAAGAATCACAGTGCATAAAGACCTATGGTCCAGAAATCATTCACAAGCCAATGCCATATAAACGGTTATGAACCAGCTGAAAGGACCTTTTATATCAGCCTTTATGTAGCCTAGTAGCATTTAGCTTCAGTGTTGGGGAATAGTGAACCACATGTAGTAGCTTGCAGTAGCTTGGTAGTAGTTAAGGCCAGGCACCACACCCTCATAGGGTAATTTTCCCCCCATGAATCATATCACAATCAACTTTTACCAGTTGAATGTAGAAGGAAATATAATACTTTTTTGTATAAAACAAATTCTGAAATATGTAATATGCAAATTAGGCGATATCTCAATAAATATCATGCAAATCAATTTTTCTGGATACTGGATGAAGTCAACCTAAATATTTTGGTTTCATTTTGTTAAGACACTCCAGGACCGGACTTGTCCAGAGCAGATTGTGTATAAATACTTTTTTCTGTATTATTTTTTAAATCTTTATAAAGAATTTACAACATATCAACAATTCCCTCTGGGCAAGTCTGGAGAATATTCTAAGGATAACCACACAACATTTGGTGAATGCAGATGCTTCTGAAGCTGAGAAAAATGTGTTGGCGTGTGGGAAGAGTCTGACTTCCAAGAAATTGCAGTTAAAGACAAGTACACTGAATTTAGACTACCTAATGCCAAACACCTATTTAAACCAAATCACAATTTCTTCAAAGTAAGTTACTAAATATAGTCTGTAACAACTTTTAAATTATGTGTCATTTAATGTAGTGAACTTTGAAAATATTGATGTATGCCCATTTTAAAGTGGTTAAAATACATTAAAATACATTGAAGGTAGTATGATAAACTAAAGGAAATTACATTTTCATATATATTTTTTACATTTCTATGTGTACCTTTTGAAAAAACTAATATTAACGGATCAAAATACCAACAAATCTCAAAATTGATAGGTAGATGCAAAAATGTTAGCATGTGGTGCCTGGCCTTACACAAAATTCAAATATTGGTAGTGTTTTCAGTGTTTTTTTGCCATGTAGAGGTGTGGCTAACTACTGGAACTACACACTACTTTTTTTTGCAAAAATAACAGAAAATATAGGTGAAGTAGGCATCGGACCTTCCCAATTCTGAATTGAAACATAGTTATTGTGTTTAATAGGCTAAATTACACATTCTGTTAACATCTGACTCCAGAACCAGACTGATCTGTTATTTCAATTTGTGGTCTATTACATTTCAGATTTAGATAAGAGTAGCTTTAGTGTAGATTAACTTCTTCCAGTGTGAAGTAATTGGTAGCTTCATAAACTATGTTTTCAGCGTAGCCTTCCCAACACTTATACATGGTTTGGGAAGCATCTACATCAGGGCTATCCAACTGGAGAGCTCCAACCCCATTTGTAAATATCCTGATTCATCTTATTAACCAGCTAATTATCAGAATCAGGTACTAGATTAGGGTTGGAGCAAAAACCTACAGGACGGTAGCACTCCAGGAACAGGGTTGGAGAGCCCTGATCTACATAGTGTTTCAGCAGACTTTATAAATATTTGACGAAGTCTCTTTAATGCTATATAAACCTCACCTTCTCTAGCGCTGCGTTCTGTTTAGACTTGTACAGGACCTCCCCAACAGCCACGAACACAGACAGCACCAGCCCTGCGGCCAGCACGATGAAGATACCCCCGATGTTCTGCACCCCCAGAGCGCTAGCCTCCTTATTCTTCTCATCCTCCGGACAGCCGTTCCCCCTCCACCACTTCTCCTTCATCATGTGCAGCTTCCCTTCTTCCTGCAGTTGCAGGATCGCTATGGTGATCTTGTCCCGGTATGGAGACCCTGTTGGGGACAGAAAATAAAATGATCAAAAACGATATATACTGAACAGAAATATAAACGCAACATGTAAAGTGTTGGTCCCATGTTTCATGAGCTGAAATAAAATATCCCAGAAATGTTCCATATGCACAAAAAGCTTATTTCTCTCAAATGTTGTGCACAAATTTGCTTACATCGGTGTTCATGAGCATTTTTCCTTTGCCAAGATAATCCATCCATCTGACAGGTGTGGCATATCAAGAAGCTGATTAAACAGCATGATCATCACACAGGTGCACCTTGTGCTGGGGACAATAAAAGGCCACTCTAAAATGTGCAGTTTTGTCACACAACACAATGTCATAGAAGTCTGAAGTTTTTAGGAAGCATGCAATTGGCATGATGACTGCAGGAATGTCCACCAGAGCTGTTGCTAGAGAATTGAATGTTAAGTTTTCTACCATAAACCACCTCCAACGTTGTTTTAGAGAATTTGGCAGTACGTCCAACCGGCCTCACAACCGCAGACCACGTGTAACCACGCCAGCCCAGGACCTCCACATCCTGCTTCTTCACCTGCAGGATCGTCCGAGACCAGCCACCAGGACAGCTGATGAGACTGAGGTGTATTTCTGTCTGTAGTAAAGCCCTTTTGTGGGGGAAAAACTCATTCTGATTGGCTGGGCCTGGCTCCCCAGTGGTTGGGCCTGGCTCACAAGTGGGTGGGCCTATGCCCTCCCAGGCCAACCCATGACTGCGCCCCTGCCCAGTCATGTGAAATCCATAGATTAGGGCCTAATGAATTTAATTCAATTGACTGATTTCCTTATATGAACTGTAACTCAGTAAAATCTTTGAAATTGTTGCATGTTGCGTTTATATTTTTGTTCAGTATAAATGAAACATCATAGAGTGAATGAATTTGTTATGAAGTTAATTAATTCAAAGACTATGCATTGTTCATGCTACCTATTATATAGCATGCTATGGCCATGGCGATTTTGTCCCGGAACAGAGAGCTTACAGGGACAAAAAGGACAGAAGATCAGAAAATGTAGAACGAAAGAAATAAAAACATTGCATCAGATTGGCTTATTAAGTGAATTAATGTATGTTGACAAATTTCCCCTTTGGGGATCAATAAAGTATTCATCTTATCTTATTTGATCTTAATTCAAAGGTGTTCTGCCCTTCCAAGCAAAAAGGCAGTAACTGCTCATTTGGTCGAAAATGAGTTAATGTAATTTTTGCTACATTAAATACATGCTTAATCATGTGGACAAGTATCCTGCCTCTATTGTATTGTGTTTTGGAGAAAATGGGGGTCATGTTAGCAGTAACTGCATAAGGTTACTGTGAAACCAAGGTAAATAAAAGCCATTATTCTCAGTTCCACGCTATGAGCAGTTACTGCCTTTTTGCTTGGTATGGCAGTATTTTTCAATGTCAATTTTTTTTGCATGCTATGGTGCACAGCAAATTTGCGATCATAATTTTAACACCCAGTGTTAAATTGATCACTTTCTTAGAAATGATGTGACCATCTCAAATAGTGTTAAACTAACACCCAAGAGTGTTGGGTCCCTAACACCGTGGGTGTTGCAAATTCTGACTTACAGTAAATTAAAACTTAATTAGAGCTGATGCTATTACACTTTCTCAGTGTTAGGAAATTAAAACCTGTGGTGTTACAGTAACTACATGTTGGGTGTTGTTTTAACACTGTAGGTTGTAAAAGCCTTATTTGTATATTTATTTCCCAGGTTGCCTTTTCAGTACCAGTACCACCCATAACTAGTAACAGAGACATGATTGTTGCATACGATGGCTTTCAGTCTTAGGCACTAACTTCACCAAGTGAGTGCCTAAGTGAATATTTTATCATAACATTTTTTATTTATTTATGACAACACATTACTTTTCTTGACAATACCATACCCGGACAGCCTATAGTCTTACCCTAACACAATAGTCTGAAACTCCTGGTTTGCAGGCCACATCAGCAAGTCACATTATGCTGACTTGCGAAGTGTTATATATTGGAATTCAGCCAGAGTTAGGATATCCAACAAATGGAACTTTTATTCACCTGCAATCTGCAGTTTGAATGCCAAGGTAGGGAAGAATGATAAATGAGACTACCTAAACTACCTTAACTGGAACAACAATCTCAATAACGGGTTAATTAAGTTCAGCCATTTACAGATTTGATTAGTTTAGAGAAATGTATATATTTATCTTTGTGTAGTATAAGATAATTTTATCAATCAATGCATATTGAAACAAAGATATTAAAACAAACTATTCTAAAAAGCAACCTGCAACAAAGCATGCTGGGAAATATGATATTAAGGCCCCTTCCATGTGTTTTTCACTCAGAGAATTAACGGAAATTAACTCATTGCAGTCGAGTAACAATAACGCCATGTGGTGTTGATTCCACCGTGATTCAAATAACAATTCATTTATTCACCGCAAGTGGCGTCAATGTCAATCCCACTGGCGTTAACCCCACTAGAATCAACACTCAGATATAACGCTCACAACACTTTTTACCTCAACACCGAGACGTTTACACCCACAAATTTGCTGTGTGGGCATGGGGACCAACTTGTGGGCGTCTTTAGCGTATGAGCATAACCTGTCATGTTATTGTGGTGTCTTCATAGAAACACTCCCTTCCTCCTATTCATCGCTAATCCTCACAGTGTCTTGGAGATTAGCATCTCGTTCTCAAGCGGGCATTACAACACTACAAGGCGTTGGCGACACTGGGCTTTGTGTTCCGGAGGAGCAGAGCTCCCGTTGATTCTGATGAATTACCACTGTGTGTGTGTGTCATAAATGGTGTACGTAAACAGAGGAGCCCGGTAGGGGGTTCACAGTGTGTGTGTGTCTGTGTGTGTGCATCCATATGCGTGTGTCAACTCCCCAAATCTGCAGACAGTGGGAGAACGCTGGAATTAGCGACAGCGTATTTGGACACAGCGGGAGCCTCGGTGATCGAAGGAAGTGTAATCACTCCAGGGTTACAGAGTAGGACTGCTGCCTCCCTCCCTCTCCCCTCCCTATTCCAGAGCATGACACTACAATGGCCTAGGCAGCTACTACACACACACATAGACATGCACACACACAACAAGAGAGAGGAACACACACACACACACAAACACACTCAGTCTCCCTCTAACGCAGTTTAGGCACTCATTCCGAATGGTTAAGGTAAGGGTTAAGATTTGGGATAGGGGCGGCAGGTAGCTTAGTGGTTAAGAGCGTTGTGCCAGTAACCAAAAGGTCGCTGGTTCTAATCCCCGAGCCGACTCAGGGTGAAAAGTCTGTCGATGTGCCCTTGAGCAAGTCAATTGACCATAATTGCTCATGTAAGTCACTCTGGATAAGAGCGTCTGCTAAATGACAAAAAATTAAAAATAATAAAAAACTGTATCCATGACTGAGATCAAACACACAACCTTCTGATACTGAGTCATGGGATTGCACCCATCCCCGTCACGTGGTTAACTTGATCCCAAGGATCCATCCAGTTTTCCGAGTCCCCTGATTCTTCTCAGCTTCAAATGATTCATGATGGCCTAACAAAGCAGAACTCAGATGAATGTTAATAGGATGGGTCCTTGGAGAGGCTGGATGTGGAAACCAGGCCTGGGCTGAATGGCAGAGAATGCTTCCTCTGACACGCCGCACATACGCAATTAACTGACAGATGTTCGACATAGGAGAGGACATCACTCACTGCCGCTACCTGGCCTCAAATATTCATGTGATCACAGTTTAAGTCTATGGGGGGGTTGGACACACCTACTCATTCAACGGTTTTTCTTTATTTTTAATTTTTTTTACATTGTAGAATAATAATGAGGACATCAAAACTATAAAATAACACATGGAATCATGTAGTAACCAAAATAGTGTTAAACAAATCAAAATATATTTTATATTTGAGATTCTTCAAATAGCCACCCTTGATGACAGCTTTGCACACTCTTGGCATTCTCTCAACCAGCTTCACCTGGAATGCTTTTCCAACAGTCTTGGAGGAGTTCCCACATATGCTGAGCACTTGTTGGCTGCTTTTCCTTCACTCTGCCATCTGACTTATCCCAAACCATCTCAATTGGGTTGAGGTCGGGGGATTGTGGAGGCCAGGTCATCTGATGCAGAACTCCATCACTCTCCTTCTTGGTAAAATAGCCCTTACACAGACTGGAGGTGTGTTGGGTCATTGTCCTGTTGAAAAACAAATGATTGTCACACCAAGCCCAAACCAGATGGGATGGCGTATCACTGCAGAATGCTGTGGTAGTCATGCTGGTTAAGTGTGCCTTGAATTCTAAATAAATCACAGACAGTGTCTCCAGCAAAGCACCCCCACACCATAACACCTCCTCCTCCATGCTTTCAGGTGGGAAATACACATGCAGAGATCATCCATTCACCCACACCGCATCTCACAAAGCCACGGTGGTTGGAACCAAAATCTCAAATTTGGACTCCAGCCCAAAGGACAAATTTACACTGGTCTAATGTCCATTGCTCGTGTTTCTTGGCCCAAGCAAGTCTCTTCTTATTATTGGTGTACTTTAGTAGTGGTTTCTTTGCAGCAATTCAAAAGTTGATGTTGAGATGTGTCTGGTACTTGAACTCTGTGAAGCATTAATTTGGGCTGCAATTTCTGAGGCTGGTAACTCGAATGAACTTATCCTCTGCAGCAGAGGTAACTCTGGATCTTCCATTCTGGTGGTGGTCCTCATGAGAGCCAGTTTCATCATTGCACTTGATGGTTTTTCCGACTGCACTTGAAGAAACGTTCAAAGTTCTTGAAATTGTCCGTATTGACTGACCTTCATGTCTTAAAGTAATGATGGACTGTCGTTTCTCTTTGCTTATTTGAGCTGTTCTTGCCATAATATGGACTTAGCCCTATTTGGAAAAAAAACTACATCTTCTGTATATCCCCCCTACCTTGTCACAACACAACTGATTGGCTCAAACGTATTAAGAAGGAAATTAATTCCACAAATGAACTTTTAAGAAGGCACACCTGTTAATTAAAATGCATTTCAAGTGACTCCCTCATGAAGCTGTTTGAGAGAATGCCAAGAGTGTGCAAAGCTGTCATCAAGGCAAAGGGGGACTATTTGACGAATCTCGAATATAAAATATATTTTGATTTGTTTATCACTTTTTTGGTTACTACATGATTCCATATGTGTTAAACGTCTGTCCAAAGATGTTATAAGAAAATGAGGTGAAGGAATGGTACACTCATCTTTCAAGTAAACTTCCGGAAGTGAATGAAGGGAAGTGAATGATCGTAGACGACACCCCCTTCAAAATTCATACTGCAAACAGATCAAACTCATCTTGTCTCCTCTTATTATCTTTGGTTCACGCGGCAAAACAAACTACCCATCATCGGATTGCTTTTGATTTTTAGAAAGTGTTTTACTAAATGATTTATATCAATGGTGAGCCCCCCCCCCCCCGGTGATGCGATGAATTGTAAATAGTAAATGCTATTAGGTAATTCATATTGTAGTTTCTGTCAGAGAGTTAGCTAAATAGGACCGCTTGTGTTACATCAATCTTTCCTCAGTTAGCGCTAGGACTAATATAGCCTACATTTTCTGGTTTGGATGATTGTTATGCTGTTGCTACTTCTGTGAATGTCTGAACATTGCATCCAAAAATAAACTGGTCACATTCAGGACATAACTTGGTAAGGACTGTGTTTGTGAAAAATGTTTCTGTGAAAAAACAGTGTGGACTGTTGCGTCAATCGAAACTGGGCGTTCTAAATAAGCGTTATAATCACACCGATTTGAGCAAATGCTGCAGGGACCACTGTAGAATGATCAATCAATCAATCAATCAATTTTATTTTATATAGCCCTTCTTACATCAGCTAATATCTCGAAGTGCTGTACAGAAACCCAGCCTAAAACCCCAAACAGCTAGTAATGCAGGTGTAGAAGCACGGTGGCTAGGAAAAACTCCCTAGAAAGGCAAAACCTAGGAAGAAACCTAGAGAGGAACCAGGCTATGAGGGGTGGCCAGTCCTCTTCTGGCTGTGCCGGGTGGAGATTATAACAGAACCATGCCAAGATGTTCAAAAATGTTCATAAGTGACAAGCATGGTCAAATAATAATCAGGAATAAATCTCAGTTGGCTTTTCATAGCCGATCATTAGAGTTTAAAACAGCAGGTCTGGGACAGGTAGGGGTTCCATAACCGCAGGCAGAACAGTTTAAACTGGAATAGCAGCAAGGCCAGGCGGACTGGGGACAGCAAGGAGTCACCACGGCCGGTAGTCCCGACGTATGGTCCTAGGGCTCAGGTCTCTCAGTTGGCTTTTCATAGCCGATCATTTAGAGTTGAAAACAGCAGGTCTGGGACAGGTAGGGGTTTCGTAGCCGCAGGCAGAACAGTTGAAACTGGAATAGCAGCAAGGCCAGGCGGACTGGGGACAGCAAGGTGTCATCATGCCCGGTAGTCCTGACGTATGGTCCTAGGGCTCAGGTTCTCAGAGAGAAAGAGAGAACGAGAGAATTAGAGAGAGAGCATACTTAAATTCACACAGGACACTGGATAAGACAGGAGAAGTACTCCAGGTATAACCAACTAACCCCAGCCCCCCGACACATAAACTACTGCAGCATAAATACTGGAGGCTGAGACAGGAGCGGTCCGGAGACACTGTGGCCCCATCCGAAGAAACCCCGGACAGGGCCAAACAGGAAGGATATAACCCCACCCACTCCGCCAAAGCACAGCCCCCGCACCACTAGAGGGATATCCCCAACCACCAACTTACAATCCTGAGACAAGGCCGAGTATAGCCCACAGAGGTCTCCACCACAGCACAAACCAAGGGGGGAGGGCGCCAACCCAGACAGGAAGATCACGTCAGTAACTCAACCCACTCAAGTGACGCACCCCCCAGGGACGGCATGAAAGAGCACCAGCAGGCCAGTGACTCAGCCCCTGCAACAGGGTTAGAGGCAGAGAACCCCAGTGGAGAGGGGAACCGGCCCGGCAGAGACAGCAAGGGCTGTTCGTTGCTCCAGCCTTTCCGTTCACCTTCACACTCCTGGGCCAGACTACACTCAATCATATGACCTACTGAAGAGATAAGTCTTCAGTAAAGACTTAAAGGTTGAGACCGAGTCTGCGTCTCTCACATGGGTAGGCAGACTGTTCCATAAAAATGGAGATCTATAGGAGAAAGCCCTGCCTCCCGCTGTTTGCTTAGAAATTCTAGGGACAATTAGAGGCCTGCGTCTTGTGACCGTAGCGTACGTATTGGTATGTACGGCAGGACCAACTCGGAAAGATAGGTAGGAGCAAGCCCATGTAACGCTTTATAGGTTAACAGTAAAACCTTGAAATCAGCCCTTGCCTTAACAGGAAGCCAGTGTAGGGAAGCTAGCACTGGAGTAATATGATCAAATTTCTTGGTTCTAGTCAGGATTCTAGCAGCCGTATTTAGCACTAACTGAAGTTTATTTAGTGCTTTATCCGGGTAGCCGGAAAATAGAGCATTGCAGTAGTCTAACCTAGAAGTAACAAATGCATGGATTAATTTTTCTGCATCATTTTGGACAGAAAATTTCTGATTTTTGCAATGTTACGTAGATGGAAAAAAGCTGTCCTTGAAACAGTCTTGATATGTTCGTCAAAAGAGAGATCAGGGTCAAGAGTAACGCCTAGGTCCTTCACAGTTTTATTTGAGACGACTTTACAACCATCAAGATGAATTGTCAGATTTAACAGAAGATCTCTTTGTTTCTTGGGACCTAGAACAAGCATCTCTGTTTTGTCCGAGTTTAAAAGTAAAAAAGTTTTCAGCCATCCACTTCCTTATGTCTGAAACACAGGCTTCTAGCGAGGGCAATTTTGGGGCTTCACCATGCTTCATTGAAATGTACAGCTGTGTGTCATCCGCATAGCAGTGAAAGTTAACATTATGTTTTCGAATAACATCCCCAAGAGGTAAAATATATAGTGAAAACAATAGTGGTCCTAAAACGGAACCTTGAGGAACACCGAAATGTACAGTTGATTTGTCGGAGGACAGACCATTCACAGAGACAAACTGATATCTTTCCGACAGGTAGGATCTAAACCAGGCCAGAACTTGTCCGTGTAGACCAATTTGGGTTTCCAGTCTCTCCAAAAGAATGTGGTGATCGATGGTGTCAAAGGCAGCACTAAGGTCTAGTAGCACGAGGACAGATGCAGAGCCTCGGTCTGACGCCATTAAAAGGTCATTTACCACCTTCACAAGTGCAGTCTCAGTGCTATGATGGGGTCTAAAACCAGACTGAAGCATTTCGTATACATTGTTTGTCTTCAGAAAGGCAGTGAGTTGCTGCGCAACAGCTTTTTCTAAAATCACACCCGTTTGTTGGTACGTGTCAAAAGGTTAATATGCTATATTTATAATAAATAGGCCTCCCGAGTGGCGCAGTGGCGGGGTTCGATCCCGGGCTGTTTCGTAGCCGGCCATGAGCGGGAGACCCATGAGGCAGCTGGGATGTCCTTGTCCTAGGCTTCCGGGTTAATCGAGCAGTGTGTCAAGAAGCAGTGCGGCTTGGCGGGGTCGTGTTTCGGAGGATGCTTGGCTCTCGACCTTCGCCTCTTCGTCGTTTCTCTTTGCTTATTTGAGCTGTTCTTGATTGGCTCAAACACATTAAGGAAATAAATTCCACAAATTAACTTTTAAGAAGGCACACCTGTTAATTGAAATGCATACCAGGTGACTACCACATGAAGCTGGTTGAGAGAATGCCAAGAGTGTGCAAAGCTGTCATCAAGGCAAAGGGTGGCTATTTGAAGAATCTCAAATATAAAATATATTTTGATTTGTTTAACACTTTTTTGGTTACTACATGATTCCAGATGTGTTATTTCATAGTTTTGATGTCTTCACTGTTATTCTACAATGTAAAAAATTGTAAAAATAAAGAAAAACCTTGAATGAGTAGGTGTGTCCAAACTTTTGACTGGTAGTGTATATATACGTATATACCCAGTGAAGGCAAAGAACCTTGAGGGTTCTATCCCTACACCAGAGTGTAATGGGGATTTTAGAAAACAACAGCTAACAAAAGCTAACCAAGTCACATCAAACTCTGAAATGACATCAAACTCTAAAATGACAGCTAACATTTTTCAGCTGTTTTTGCATTGACATTTATATCCATATTATTGATGCTGCTGCATGATTTCCCTGGTCAGAAAAATGGCTAGCTGACATCTGACACTGTTAGCTTTCTATGGCAGGGGGAAGATCGAATTAATATTTTGCAACATTGTTGCCGAGGTCTGAGTGGCAACCATCAAGGTTCATACAAACCTGTGCTCTTGCAAACTAAATGTTAGCTATAAGCAAGAGGAAATAATGTGTTTAATAAAAGCATACACTATTAGATAAAAAAGGGGTTCTAAATAGAAACTTTTGGTCAATTCAAAAAGTAACTGCCATTCCGATTCAAAAGTTGAAAGTTATTAGAATTTTATTGGCCACTTTACAAGCTAGCCAGCTAACTTTTTCAAATAAATATGATTTTTTATTATGCGATAGGCCAAATAGATCTACAGACCCAGCCTGACATTGTCAATTAGCTAATTGTTACTTTAATTTCCGTATTTCAGTGTGGAGTCAATCGAGGGGACTAATCCCCTAGATTGACGCCATTAGAAGACTAATGCTGACTGAGAGGAGGTATGTATAAATTATTTATAATAAATTATGTATAATAATTATTGGTGATTCAATAACCTAGTTAACACCCTAGAGTCAATTGAGGCACCCCATCAAAATCTCAGTTTTGGATGCATCTCAATCCACCACATCCGCCAATGTTGCACTTCTGCATCTGCGGTGAAAGGTGGCAGAGCTAGAGTAATGGTCTGACAAACATGAAACATTCAGAAAATTGGTCTTATCCCGAAAACCTCTGCAGCATCCGAACGGTTTGACTTCATCTGAAGGTAACCTGTACCGACTAAAAAAAATAATGGAAGTATGAAGGTAGTTTTGTGCCTACCCAAAAAAGGGGGCAGAGGATCTCTCTTTTAGCTGCTGCTGAAAACAAGTTGTTCTTCTACTACATCATAATAATTATGTCTGCATAGTGTTTTGTCTTCATTTTGGCAGATTAACTCCTGCTTATTTCTGAAGATTAACTCATATTTTTGCTACGTTGAGCCCACTAGGAGAATAATATGTTGATGTGTCCTTGAGCAAGGCACTTAACTGCTCATGTATGTCATTCTGGATAAGAGCGTCTGCTAAATGACAAATGTAAAATGTAGGTGGGGGGCCCACAACCAAATCTTGCTAAGGGCCCCTAAAAGGCAAGAGGCACCCCTGTGTGTATTTCATAAACAACTTAGCTATTGAAATGCAAGCAACAGGTGATGAGACCAGCGACAGAAAGTATTAGAATACAAAAACACAATATTTCACTCAAGTCAACCATACCAAGATGATTGTAATACAGTCGTCAGTACCATTCATATGTTTTACCTACTGGACCTCCTTAGCACAAACAAACAAGAACATGAAACAAATATTATTCACTTTATTTTAAATGATGATGTAATGGTGAATGAATCACATTGTTAAGTGTTTACATCCCTCTCAGTCCAATTACCAAAGACAGCTATAGTAGAGGGAGCGAGGTTACAAGATAAAAGGGTGTGGGGACTAGGTGGCGGTTCAGATCTGCTGGAGAGTTACACTACTGTAGCTTATCAATCCGTTAGTTATTAGAATCAGGTACACTAGATTAGGGTTGGAGAAAACCTACGAGATGGTAACACTCCAGGAGAGCCCTGAATCAGATCAAGCTGGATCTTGTGTCGAGTCTGTTGATTCCATCTCGATCTGGTCATCCTCAACGTGGCACTCCAGCCCTCGGGGGCCTGATTGGTGTCACACTTTTTCCCATACCCCAGCTAACACACCTGATTAAACTAATTGCATTCCGAGGAATAGAGTCCTCTAGAGAATCACCTGAAAAACATAAATAGTGTCACAATTACTTTGTTTGTAAACTGTAGCATCACTGAAACTTTTTAAAAACCAAGCAATGCTCTCATATCTAACCTACATGCTTGTTGTTGGCAAAGAAAGTAAACATGTACACGTAACAAACATTCATTGAAGTATAGTCAATGTGTTCACAGAGTTGGATCATGTCCACATACGGTAGCCAGGGAGAGACGAGGTGGGGTATAGGGAATCAAATTCACTAGCCTAAACTTTGTAGGCCGCATGTGCTGCACCAGAATCGCATGTTCTCTCCCTGCATTACCATGGTTTCCAGTCCATATAATACAGCATAATACAATACAGTACAGTAATACAGTTCACACTCAAACAGATTAGCCTACTGGAGCTTGTTCAATTTGTTTACCCAAGGGAGCATAGATACATCTATGCGCTTTTTATGGTTTTCTGTCGTGTGGAATGTGGAATGTGCAGTAGCCTATATATCATACAACTTATGTATTGGATAACTGCACAATCATTTGGGCTTTTCTGGGCTTGGGCTCATTAAATGTCTTTAATGTAGAGCTCATAACGTTTATTTAAATCAGGCTCAGGTTGCATCAGGTTGTAATTTTCGATCACAGCTCAAATCCAGACATAGGCCTATTTACAGTGCCTTCGGAAAGTATTCAGACCCCTTAACCTTTTCCACATTTTGTTACGTTACAGACTTATTATAAAACGGATTAAATAAATACAAATCCTCAGCAATCTACACACAACACCCCATAATGATGAAGCGAAAACAGAATTTTAGAAATTTTTGCAAATGTATTAAAAATGAAAATACCTTATTTACATAAGTATTCAGACCCTTTGCTATGAGACTCGAAATTCAGCTCAGGTGCATCCTGTTTGCATTGATCATCCTTGAGATGTTTCTACAACTTGATTGGAGTCCACCTGTGGTAAATTCAATTGATTGGACATGATTTGGAAAGGCACACACCTGTCTATATAAGGTCCCACAGTTGAAAGCGCATGTCAGAGCAAAACCAAGCCATGAGGTCGAAGGAATTGTCCGTAGATCTGGGGAAGGGTACCACATTTTTTTTGCTGCATTTAAGGTCCCCAACAACACAGTGGCCTCCATCATTCATAAATGGAAGAAGTTTGGAACCACTAAGACTCTTCCTAGAGCTGGCCGCCCGGCCAAACTGAGCAATCGGGGGAGAAGGGCCTTCGTCAGGGAGGTGACCAAGAACCCACTGGTCACTCTGACAGAACTCTAGAGTTCCTCTGTGGAGATAGGATAACCTTCCAGAAGCACAACCATCTCTGCAGCACTCCACCAATCAGGCCCTCAGTAAAAGGCACATGACAGCCCGCTTGGAGTTTGCCAAAAAAACATCTAAAGACTCTCAGACCATGAGAAACAAGATTCTCTGGTCCAAGGTTGAACTATTTTGCCTGAATGCCAAGCATCACGTCTGGAGGAAACCTGTCACCCTCCCAAGGTGAAGCATCATGGTGTGGAGATGATTTTCAGCGGCAGGGACTGGGAGACTAGTCAGGATCGAGGCAAAGATGAACGGAGCAAAGTAGAGAGAGATCCTTAAAGAAAACCAGCTCCAGAGCGCTCAGGACCTGTGACTGGGGTGAAGGTTCACCCTCCAATAGGACAATGACCCTAATCACACAGCTAAGACAACGCTGGAGTGGCTTCGGGACAAGTCTCTGAATGTCCTAGAGTGGCCGAGCCAGTGCCCGGACTTCAACCTGATCGAACATCTCTGGAGAGACCTGAAAATAGCTGTGCAGCAACACTCACCATCCAACCTGACAGAGCTTGAGAGGATCTGCAGAGAAGAATGGGAGAAAATCCCCAAATACAGGTGTGCCAGGCTTGTAGCTTCATACCCAAGAAGACTCAAGGCTGTAATCGCTGCCAAAGGTGTTTCAGCAAAGTACTGAGTAAAGGGTCTGAATACTTATGGTCCTCTGTAGCTCAGCTGGTAGAGCACGGCGCTTGTAACGCCAAGGTAGTGTGTTCGATCCCCGGGACCACCCATACACAAAAATGTATGCACGCACGACTGTAAGTCGCTTTGGATAAAAGCGTCTGCTAAATGGCATATTATTATATTATTTACTTATGTAAATGTAATATTCAGTTTTGTATTTTTTATAAATTAGCAAAATGTCTAAAAACCTATTTTTGCTTTGTCATTAAGGGTATTGCTGAGGGAAAATTTTCAATTTTAGAATAAGGCTGTAACGTAACAAAATGTGGAAAAAGTCAAGGGGACTGAATACTTTCCGAAGGCACTGTATATGTTTTATAATGCTTTTGAATGACACTTTGGTTTTGGCCGGAAATACCGGGTTACCCGGGAGAAAAGTGATTTATTCTCAGAATGGAACATTTGTAGAAAAGTGATTTATTCTCGGGATGGAACATTTGTAAAATACCGGCAAAATATTCAACCCTAGTGGGGAATGTGATTAGTGTAGATAGAACAGTGTTTCCTAATCCTGCTCCTGGTGACACAAAGGGGTGCACATTTTTGATTTTGCCCTAGCACTACACAGCCGATTCAACGTATCAAGTGTTGATGATTTGAATCAGGTGTGTAGTGCTAAGGCAAAAACAATATATCTTCCTCCACTGTCCCTGTCCCACACTGGGCTCGAACCAGTGATCCTCTGCTCGCAAACACGTGACCGTCCTCCTTCACAATGTACCAACGGTTTGAGACACCCAAAAGATATCCATTGGATGGCTCCATCCGCAACATTGGACCTGGAGTTCCTATCAGCTCAAAACGATTCGTTTTAATGTTGTCTAGAGCTAGTCTTCTTTATTTTTAAACAATCTTGGGGCTGTCATTTTATTGTGAGGAACTGCAGTTTTATCAGACATTTTTTCTGTTTCGTCCTCTGTTGTGGCAGGCTGTGGCGTGAGCTTATGGCACATTCTTAACTCTGTTACACATTTGTATGTGATAGTGTATGTCTCCGATTCCTCTCGTGACCCACCTGCCATCGTCACTACTCATTCATGTCGCCTCTCTGTCTTAGACCATGGTACTGTACTTGTACTCCTCAGTCTTGCCTTCATTGTTGTTTAGTGAGACGAGGTGGTGGTATCTGGAGGTTGCCCTCGGTCTCATTCATCTGAGGCAGGCCTCTCCAGAGGAACACTGAGGGGGAAAAGAGGGATAGATGGAAAGGAGAGAAAATGTACATGGTCTTATCAGTAAGGTATACCAGTATTAATATGGGTATTCTGGTTGGAAATGGGGTGCTTTTGAGGCAAATAATGCATTACTAAACCTTCTAAAAAGACACAGACTGAGGAGAATACTCAGGTGTACATGAAGAGGAAGCCATAGGTGGAGTTGACTCCGTAGTTGAACATCTCACTGGCATCCCATCCATTAGACTAACAGAGAGAGATACAAGGGAATGGTGGTTAGTGTGTGTGTCAGTGTGTCTCTCGTAGTGTCTGTCCCCATAGTTGTATACTACGAAGCAATTCAGGATTCATCTGTACTACGATGGTGGATTATGCTCGCCCGCCCACCTGTGCTTACTCTAGCAGGCATTCGCACATGGCTAGTCGAACGCCGAACTCTTCATTGAGACAATGCTGAAACATCAATTCATGGGTGAGTCAGTGTCACATTTTAACTTGTGCCTATATCAAACTGAAAGAAAAGTTATCTTGCAATTTCAACAGGCTATGGTGTGATATAGGCTTTTAGAAGTACCGTCTTTATTTTATTACTTATCGTTAATGCCATCTTGTGCTTTGGTGTTCTTATCAATGCACAAGCACCTTTTTCCCATTCCTATCGCTCCTTCTATCTGTGGCTTGTTGCATTGTGGCCATAGCCATATAATCCATAGAAGGGTTTTGGAACCTCTAACCATGGCAATTTGACTGTTAATCATGGGTACACTAGCAATGGCTGCCAGTCTTGACTTGAATGGGAACTGCCATCTATGGATTATATACACAGTTTGGAAAGCAAATGCTGTCCTTACGAAATGGGTAAAATAATAGGTATTTTAACATTACTATTTTCTTACACAAAGAAAAATATTTCAAATGAAGGAGATGATAACACAATCTTTGGCTCAGACACTTCATTCAGGATAAATGGAGTTAGCCCTGAGTTAGCCTGCCCTGGAGAAGGTTAGTTTTGAAGGATTCGTTGCCATAGAAATGTACCTGGCTAAAAGGTAAGCCACTTTCATGTTACTGGTTATCCCGAATTGAACTAAGAGTTGACCAAAGTTACCTCGCTAACACCTCAAACCTGATCCGTAGTATAAATATAATCAAATGAATTTGCAACATGGGCCGAATACAACAGGTGTAGACCTTACAGTTAAATGCTTACTTACAAGCCCTTAACCAACAATGCAGTTAAAAGAAAAAAAGTGTTAAGTAAAAAATAGATAAGTAAAAAATAAAATAAATAAATAATTAAAGCAGTAAAATAAAATAACAGTAGGGAGGCTATATATAAGGGTGCACGGTACAGAGTCAATGTGTGGGGCACCGGTTAGTCGAGGTAATTGAGGTAATATGTACATGTGGGTAGAGTTAAAGTGACTATGCATAGATAATAAACAGAGTAGCAGCAGCATAAAAGAGGGGGTGGGGGGGGGACAATGCAAATAGTCTGGGTAGCCATGATTAGCTGTTCAGGAGTCTTATGGCTTGGGGGTAGAAGCTGTTAAGAGGTCTTTTGGACCTAGACTTGGCGCTCCGGTACAGCTTGCCGTGCAGTAGCAGAGAACAGTCTATGACTAGGGTGGCTGGAGTCTTTGACAATTTTTAGGGCCTTCCTCTGACACCGCCTGGTATAGAGGTCCTGGATGGCAGGAAGCTTGGCCCCAGTGATGTACTGGGCCATACGCACTACCCTCTGTAGTGCCTTGCGGTCGGAGGCCGAGCAGTTGCCATACCAGGCGGTGATGCAACCAGTCAGGATGCTCTCGATGGTGGAGCTGTATAACTTTTTGAGGATCTCAGGACCCATGCCAAATATTTTCAGTCTCCTGAGGGGGAATAGGCTTTGTCGTCCCCTCTTCACGAATGTCTTGTTGTGTTTGGACCGTGATAGTTTGTTGGTGATGTGGACACCAAGGAACTTGAAGCTCAACCTGTTCCACTACAGCCCTGTCGATGAGAATGGGGGCGTGCTCAGTCCTCTTTTTTTTCCCCCTCTAGTCCACAATCATCTCCTTAGTCTTGGTCACGTTGAGGGAGAGGTTGTTATCCTGGCACCACACGGCCAGGTCTCTGACCTCCTTCCTATTGGCTGTCTCAGTCGTTGTCTGTGATCAGGCCTACCACTGTTGTGTCGTCGAAAAACTTAATGATGGTGTTGGGAGTCGTGCCTGGCCATGCAGTCATGGGTGAACAGGGAGTACAGGAGGGGACTGAGCACGCACCCCTGAGGGGCCCCCGTGTTGAGGATCAGCATGGCAGATGTGTTGTTACCTACCCTTACCACCTGGGGTGGCCCGTCAGGAAGTCCAGGATCCAGTTGCAGAGGGAGGTGTTTAGTCCCAGGATCCTTAGCTTTGAGGGCACTATGGGTGTTGAACGCTGCGCTGTAGTCAATGAATAGCATTCTCACGTAGGTGTTCCTCTTGTCCAGGTGGGAAAGGGCAGTGTGGAGTGCAATAGAGATTGCATCATCTGTGGATCTGTTGGGGCGGTATACAAATTGGAGTGGGTCTAGGGTTTCTGGGATGATGGTGTTGATTTGAGCCATGACCAGCCTTTCAAAGCACTTCATGGCTACAGACGTGAGTGCTACGGGTCAGTAGTCATTTAGGCAGGTTATCTTAGTGTTCTTGGGCACAGGGACTATGGTGGTCTGCTTGAAACATGTTGGTATTACAGACTCAGCCAGGGAAATGTTGAAAATGTCAGTGAAGACACTTGCCAGTTGGTCAGTGGATGCTCTGAGTACACGTCCTGGTAATCCGTCTGGCCCTGCGACCTTGTGAATGTTGACCTGCTTAAAAGTCTTACTCACATTGGCTACGGAGATTGTGATCACATTGTCATCCGGAACAGCTGATGCTCTCATGCATGCTTCAGTGTTGCTTGCCTCGAAGCGAGCATAGAAGTGATTTAGCTCGTCTGGTAGGCTTGTGTCACTGGGCAGCTCGCGGCTGTGCTTCCCTTTGTAGTCTGTAATAGTTTTCAAGCCCTGCCACATCCAACGAGCATCAGAGCCGGTGTAGTACGATTCAATCTTAGTCCTGTATTGACTCTTTGTGCCTGATTGATGGTTTGTCGGAGGGCATAGCGGGATTTCTTATAAGCGTCTGGGTTAGAGTCCCGCTCCTTGAAAGCGGCAGCTCTACCCTTTAGCTCAGTGCGGATGTTGCCTGTAATCCATGGCTTCTGGTTGGGGTATGTATGTACGGTCACTGTGGGGACGACGTCATCGATGCACTTATTGATGAAGCCAGTGACTGATGTGGTGTACTCCTCAATCCCATTGGAAGAATCCCGAACATATTCCAGTCTGTGCTAGCAAAACAGTCCTGTAGCTTAGCATCTGCCTCATTTGACCACTTCCTTATTAACCGAGTCACTGGTGATTTCTGCTTTAGTTTTTGCTTATAAGCAGGAATCAGGAGGATAGAATTATGGTCAGATGTGGGGTCGAGGGAGAGCTTCATACGTGTCTCTGTGTGTGGAGCAAAGGTGGTCTAGAGTTTCCTCTGGTTGCACATTTAACATGCTGGTAGAAATTAGGTAGAATTGATTTAAGTTTCCCTGCATTAAAGTCCCGGCCACTAGGAGCGCTGCCTCTGGATGCCATTTGCTTATGGCCTTATACAGCTCATTGAGTGCAATCTTAGTGCCAGCATCGGTTTGTGGTGGTATATAGACAGCTACAAAAATATAGATGAAAACTTGCTTGGTAAATAGTGTGAGATACTCTACCTCAGACGAGCTAAACCTCGAGACTTCCTTAGTATTAGATTTTATGCACTTGCTGTTGTTTACAAATATACACAGACCGCCACCCCTTGTCTTACTGGAGTCAGACGTTCTATCCTGCCGATGTAGCGTGTATCCCGCCAGCTGTATGTTATCCATGTCGTCGTTCAGCCACGACTCGGTGAAACATAAGATATTACAGTTTTTAATGTCCCGTTTGGTAGGATATCCTTGATCTTAGGTCGTCCATTTTGTTTTCAAATGATTGTACTTTAGCTAATAGGCTTGATGGAAGAGGCAGATTACTTGCTCACCGTCGGATCCTTACAAGGCACCCCGACTTACGTCCTCGATATTTGGGCCTTGTCCGGTGTCTGTAGACTGTCCTTCACGTCCGACTCATTGAAGAAAAAATCTTCGTCCAATACGAGATGAGTAATTGCTGTCCTGATATCCAGAAGCTCTTTTTGGCCATAAGAGACGGTGGCAGAAACATTATGTACAGAATAAATTACAAATAAAGCGAAGAAACACACATAATAGTAAAATTGGTTAGAGGGCCGTAAAACGGCAGCCATCTGCTCCGGCGCCATCTTGGTGTATAGGGTTCAGGACAAAGCCCTCTCTATTGCCATCTCCTCTGTCTCACCGACTAAAGCACTTTGCTCATTGTTCAACCCCAACAAGCTGATCGCTGTGTCTGTGAATGCATCCATCCACACACAT
>NW_025536407.1:0-47500 GCF_020615455.1 Coregonus clupeaformis
GTGGTTCCTGAGTTAGTTAAGCAATTAACATCCCATCATTCTTAGGGTCATGTCTAAAAATGCTGGGCAGGCCATTATTTTGGCTAGCATGGCCATGTCCCCCATAGGATGACAATGCCCCCATCCACAGGGCAGGAGTGGTCACTGAATGGTTTGAAAATGATGTAAACCATATGCCATGGCCGTCTCAGTCACCAGATCTCAACACAGTTGAACACTTCTGGGAGATTCTGGAGCGGCGCCTGAGACAGCGTTTTCCACCACCATCAACAAAACACCAAATGATGGAATTTTTCGTGGGAAAATGGTGTCTCATCCCTCCAATAGAGTTCCAGACACTTGTAGAATCTATGCCATTGAAGTTGTTCCGGCTCGTGGTGGCCCAACGCCCTATTAAGACACTTTATGTTGGTGTTTCCTTTATTTTGGAAGTTACCTGTTCTCGCTAATATCAGTGTTGTTATAATCATGTATTATGCCCATCATTAGACACCCATTATGCAGCCTTTACCCAGCGGGCAAATGTTGGCATGGGATGTCATAAAGACATTATTTTCTGGTTGAAACAACATACTTTTTTCAGGACTACGAAAAGGACAAGAAACCCTTCCTTTTTTACAATCAGAATACAACCTGACCATGAAAAGACATTCAATACATTTGGCCCACTGGGTAGTGCTTTAAAAGTATACCTTTTCTCCTCTCTCCGGTTCCTATTGCTCATGTGTAGTAAAGTATTCCTGTATTTGCAGCAGAACAGTGGACCTCCACAACCTGATCCACCCCAAAACAATGTTTCACCAGAGCCCAAACCACAACCTCAAGACTCACCCCAGAAGAGAGACAGAGAACAGTTGAAGGTCTCAACACTCTTTGATTGTGATGTCATGATCAGGTTGTATACTGATTGTAAAAGGATTGTTTCTTAGATGTCATAGTGACCAGCAAAAAAAGGTATTTACCTGAATGTAACCTGCCGTAATCTGCCGTGGCTTCAACCCTGTCCCAGGTGAAGCCCACTCTCCAGAGAGGAGGCAGTAATGCGTCTCTCCACAACAGCACCAACAGAAACACCATCTTCCAGCTGATGATCCACACACTGGACCCCCTGGGAGAAGGTACTGGACTTTATATCAATCTTTCTTATTACAGGGACCGCTATGGTCCTAATCCATGGTCCTAATCTATGGTACTAAACTATGGTCCTAATCCATGGTCCTAATCCATGGTCCTAATCTATGGTCCTAATCTATGGTACTAAACTATGGTCCTAATCCATGGTCCTAATCCATGGTCCTAATCCATGGTCCTAATCTATGGTACTAAACTATGGTCCTAATCCATGGTCCTAATCTATGTTCCTAAACTATGGTCCTAATCTATGGTCCTAATCTATGGTCCTAATCTATGGTCCTAATCTATGGTCCTAAACTATGTTCCTAATCTATGGTACTAAACTATGTTCCTAATCCATGGTCCTAATTTATGGTCCTAATCCATGGTCCTAATCTATGGTCCTAAACTATGGTCCTAATTTATGGTCCTAATTTATGGTCCTAATCCATGGTCCTAATCTATGGTCCTAATCTATGTTCCTAATCTATGGTCCTAATTTATGGTCCTAATCTATGGTCCTAATCTATGGTCCTAAACTATGGTCCTAATCTATGGTCCTAACATATGGTCCTAAACTATAGTCCTTCCTGTACAGTACCAGGGACAAGGAAGCTATGACCCCTGGGAGGAGCTACTGAACTATGTATTATACCTATTAGTTTGTCATTACTGCCACAGGGACCTTCTACATTCACTATACCCTCATAAAGGTCTACACGAGGAGTTATATTGTTGATTACTGCCACAGGGACCTTCTACCTTCAGCTTTAAATAAAACCTGCTCGCCCTGTAATTCTCTCAAAGGACAAAGGTTGATGATATCAGTCAAAATAGTTCCTTGTAGCTTCACAGTATCATCAGACTGTTAGTTCAGCTTCACAGCATCATCCGACTGTTAACTTCACAGCAGCATCAGACTGTTATCTCAGCTTCACAGCATCATCCGACTGTTAGTTCAGCTTCACAGTATCATCAGACTGTTAGTTCAGTTTCACAGCATCATCCGACTGTTAGTTCAGTTTCACAGCATCATCCGACTGTTAACTTCACAGCAGCATCAGACTGTTATCTCAGCTTCACAGCATCATCCGACTGTTAACTTCACAGCAGCATCAGACTGTTAGTTCAGTTTCACAGCAGCATCAGACTGTTAACTTCACAGCAGCATCAGACTGTTAGCTCAGTTTCACAGCAACATCAGACTGTTAGTTCAGCTTCACAACAGCATCAGACTGTTAGTTCAGCTTCACAGCAGCATCAGACTGTTAGTTCAGTTTCACAGCAGCATCAAACTGTTAGCTCAGCTTCACAGCAGCATCAGACTGTTAGTTCAGCTTCACAGCAGCATCAGACTGTTAGCTTCACAGCAGCATCAGACTGTTAGTTCAGCTTCACAGCAGCATCAAACTGTTAGTTCAGTTTCACAGCAGCATCAGACTGTTAGCTCAGCTTCACAGCAGCATCAGACTGTTAGTTCAGCTTCACAGCAGCATCAGACTGTTAGTTCAGCTTCACAGCAGCATCAAACTGTTAGTTCAGTTTCACAGCAGCATCAGACTGTTAGTTCAGCTTCACAGCAGCATCAGACTGTTAGTTCAGCTTCACAGCAGCATCAGACTGTTAGTTCAGTTTCACAGCAGCATCAGACTGTTAGTTCAGTTTCACAGCAGCATCAGACTGTTAGTTCAGCTTCACAGCAGCATCAGACTGTTAGCTCAGCTTCACAGCAGCATCAGACTGTTAGCTCAGCTTCACAGCAGCATCAGACTGTTAGTTCAGTTTCACAGCAGCATCAGACTGTTAGTTCAGCTTCACAGCAGCATCAGACTGTTAGTTCAGCTTCACAGCAGCATCAGACTATTAGTTCAGTTTCACAGCAGCATCAGACTGTTAGCTTAGCTTCACAGCAGCATCAGACTGTTAGTTCAGTTTCACAGCAGCATCAGACTGTTAGCTCAGCTTCACAGCAGCATCAGACTGTTAGCTTCACAGCAGCATCAGACTGTTAGCTTAGCTTCACAGCAGCATCAGACTGTTAGTTCAGCTTCACAGCAGCATCAGACTGTTAGCTTCACAGCAGCATCAGACTGTTAGCTCAGCTTCACAGCAGCATCAGACTGTTAGCTTCACAGCAGCATCAGACTGTTAGCTTAGCTTCACAGCAGCATCAGACTGTTAGTTCAGCTTCACAGCAGCATCAGACTGTTAGTTCAGCTTCACAGCAGCATCAGACTGTTAGTTCAGCTTCACAGCAGCATCAGACTGTTAGCTTCACAGCAGCATCAGACTGTTAGCTTCACAGCAGCATCAGACTGTTAGTTCAGTTTCACAGCAGCATCAGACTGTTAACTTAGCTTCACAGCAGCATCAGACTGTTAGCTTAGCTTCACAGCAGCATCAGACTGTTAGTTCAGCTTCACAGCATCATCCGACTGTTAACTTCACAGCAGCATCAGACTGTTAGCTCAGCTTCACAGCATCATCCGACTGTTAACTTCACAGCAGCATCAGACTGTTAGTTCAGTTTCACAGCAGCATCAGACTGTTAGTTCAGCTTCACAGCAGCATCAGACTGTTAGTTCAGCTTCACAGCAGCATCAGACTGTTAGTTCAGCTTCACAGCAGCATCAGACTGTTAGTTCAGCTTCACAGCAGCATCAGACTATTAGTTCAGTTTCACAGCAGCATCAGACTGTTAGCTTAGCTTCACAGCAACATCAGACTGTTAGTTCAGTTTCACAGCAGCATCAGACTGTTAGCTCAGTTTCACAGCAGCATCAGACTGTTAGCTTAGTTTCACAGCAGCATCAGACTGTTAGCTCAGCTTCACAGCAGCATCAGACTGTTAGCTTCACAGCAGCATCAGACTGTTAGCTTAGCTTCACAGCAGCATCAGACTGTTAGTTCAGCTTCACAGCAGCATCAGACTGTTAGCTTCACAGCAGCATCAGACTGTTAGCTCAGCTTCACAGCAGCATCAGACTGTTAGCTTCACAGCAGCATCAGACTGTTAGCTTAGCTTCACAGCAGCATCAGACTGTTAGTTCAGCTTCACAGCAGCATCAGACTGTTAGCTTCACAGCAGCATCAGACTGTTAGTTCAGTTTCACAGCAGCATCAGACTGTTAACTTAGCTTCACAGCAGCATCAGACTGTTAGCTTAGCTTCACAGCAGCATCAGACTGTTAGTTCAGCTTCACAGCATCATCCGACTGTTAACTTCACAGCAGCATCAGACTGTTAGCTCAGCTTCACAGCATCATCCGACTGTTAACTTCACAGCAGCATCAGACTGTTAGTTCAGTTTCACAGCAGCATCAGACTGTTAGCTCAGTTTCACAGCAGCATCAGACTGTTAGTTCAGCTTCACAACAGCATCAGACTGTTAGTTCAGCTTCACAGCATCATCAGACTGTTAGTTCAGCTTCACAGCAGCATCAGACTGTTAGTTCAGCTTCACAGCAGCATCAGACTGTTAGCTCAGCTTCACAGCAGCATCAGACTGTTAGTTCAGCTTCACAGCAGCATCAGACTGTTAGTTCAGTTTCACAGCAGCATCAGACTGTTAGCTTAGCTTCACAGCAGCATCAGACTGTTAGTTCAGTTTCACAGCAGCATCAGACTGTTAGTTCAGCTTCACAGCAGCATCAGACTGTTAGTTCAGCTTCACAGCAGCATCAGACTGTTAGTTCAGCTTCACAGCAGCATCAGACTGTTAGTTCAGTTTCACAGCAGCATCAGACTGTTAGTTCAGCTTCACAGCAGCATCAGACTGTTAGTTCAGTTTCACAGCAGCATCAGACTGTTAGCTTAGCTTCACAGCAGCATCAGACTGTTAGTTCAGTTTCACAGCAGCATCAGACTGTTAGCTCAGCTTCACAGCAGCATCAGACTGTTAGTTCAGTTTCACAGCAGCATCAGACTGTTAGCTCAGCTTCACAGCAGCATCAGACTGTTAGTTCAGTTTCAAAAAAAGACTGTTAACTTAGCTTCACAGCAGCATCAGACTGTTAGTTCAGTTTCACAGCAGCATCAGACTGTTAGCTCAGTTTCACAGCAGCATCAGACTGTTAGCTTAGTTTCACAGCAGCATCAGACTGTTAGCTTCACAGCAGCATCAGACTGTTAGTTCAGTTTCACAGCAGCATCAGACTGTTAGCTTAGCTTCACAGCAGCATCAGACTGTTAGTTCAGCTTCACAGCAGCATCAGACTGTTAGCTTCACAGCAGCATCAGACTGTTAGTTCAGTTTCACAGCAGCATCAGACTGTTAACTTAGCTTCACAGCAGCATCAGACTGTTAGCTTCACAGCAGCATCAGACTGTTAGTTCAGCTTCACAGCAGCATCAGCCTGTTAGCTTCACAGCAGCATCAGACTGTTAGTTCAGCTTCACAGCAGCATCAGACTGTTAGTTCAGCTTCACAGCAGCATCAGACTGTTAACTTAGCTTCACAGCAGCATCAGACTGTTAGCTTCACAGCAGCATCAGACTGTTAGTTCAGTTTCACAGCAGCATCAGACTGTTAGTTCAGCTTCACAGCAGCATCAGACTGTTAGCTTCACAGCAGCATCAGACTGTTAGTTCAGCTTCACAGCAGCATCAGACTGTTAGTTCAGTTTCACAGCAGCATCAGACTGTTAACTCAGTGACACACACAGTCCAGTACAACGAGAGGCCTAGAGCTAGTGCTATTGAGATAAAGAGATTGGTCGGCCAGAGGCTGGCTCTTATCCAGCTTTTATTAGCCTGTATTGAAAGCTGATTAAGGATCAGAGTGCTTGGAGGGAGGGAGGCTGCATGGGGACAGGCCTGGCTGCCTGGTGGCCTGAGGACTCAGTGAAGGTCACTCCAGTACAGGACAGAACAGGACAGTCACATCCCTGTAATCCAGGAACACAGGTGGACTTGACCTCTGCTCTTGACGTATCATACAACATGGGACTCTAGTGTAAGGTAGCGCCAAGGTGTTGAGAGGCTTTTGAATCCGATCTCTCCAGGACCAGGTTTGGAGAGCGCTGCTCTACTGGGCACTCCACACCATAGCTCTGAATGTCAGGGGACTTGGGGAATTGGTAACTACAGATTTTTTTGACTGAATGTCTCTCCCACAGAAATCCTATGAAATGAGTTGTAATGTGTAATTCTATGGTGTCTTCCATCGTCCCCTCTATTCTAGAGACGGGCTTTAGCAGAGATGTTAGAGGCCCTGGCCAGAGGAGAGTTAGACAAGGTAAGAGGCATGTCAACGTGTCACCTCCTCCTTATGATGTCACCCTGTATTGTCACGTCATGCCAGCCCTTCTGAAGGGGTTTCCATTTTTAGTACATAGTCTACTATCTATCACTCCAACTTCCATTGTCTTACCAAGAGTTACTGAATATCTCCTCATCTACAGTCTACTGTCTCTCCAAAACAGACTTTCTCATCTCAACTGCATCTCAGTCTTCCATAGAAGAGGATGATAGTGTGTTCATCATGCGTGCTCAGCTCATTTTCAGTCATACAATATTATGAGGAAGTGGTTGTGTTTTGTTTGTGTGGTACAGTAACTTGGGTTGTGTCAATGACTCTGCTCATATTTCGTCATACATGACTCTACACGAGGCAGCGGGTGGATATGTTGTGTCTCTGTGGTAACTAGTCACTTTCCTGCCGTATCTCTGCCAATTAGAAACAACAGCCTTTAATGGGGAGGTCAGGACTGAGGTGTCAGTGCAAGGGAAAGGTAAGGTCAACCGGGAACATTGTCGTTATGTTTGGTGCACGACTGGGTTACGTTCTGCGAATGTATACTCTTAACATTCTGTATACACGTTGCGTTTGGTGGATGTTGTCGTCATGTTTTGTATGTTCTAGTTACGTTCGTTACTACGGGTTCTCTTTGCGCTTTGTGTGGTGTCTTTGTCTTGGTGTTGTTAGTGAGGCTTTGTGTGGTGTCTTTGTCTTGGTGTTGTTAGTGAGGCTTTGTGTGGTGTCTTTGTCTTGGTGTTGTTAGTGATGCTTTGTGTGGTGTCTTGGTGTTGTTTGTGAGGCTTTGTGTGGTGTCTTTGTCTTGGTGTTGTTAGTGAGGCTTTGTGTGGTGTCTTTGTCTTGGTGTTGTTAGTGAGGCTTTGTGTGGTGTCTTTGTCTTGGTGTTGTTTGTGAGGCTTTGTGTGGTGTCTTTGTCTTGGTGTTGTTAGTGAGGCTTTGTGTTAGAGCTGCGACATGTCTACCTGTTATGCATGGATGTTTCGGTGCTACTCTGCAACGGAGTTATGTGTCTCACAATTATCCCTGTAGCTTGTAAAAGTATTTTGATTGTGTTTGCTTCTGGTTGTGATTGCTTTTGATTGTGTTTGCTTCTGGTTGTGATTGCTTTTGATTGTGTTTGCTTCTGGTTGTGATTGCTTTTGATTGTGTTTGCTTCTGGTTGCGATTGCTTTTGATCGTGTTTGCTTCTGGTTGTGATTGCTTTTGATCGTGTTTGCTTCTGGTTGCGATTGCTTTTGATCGTGTTTGCTTCTGGTTGTGATTGCTTTTGATTGTGTTTGCGCTATTTCTTGGTCATGTTGCTCTTCGAGGCATGCAAACTTATCACGTTGTCTTTCTTGACCTGTCGTTGATGAGAAACAGTCCCAGACATTTTTAAACAGCTCAAAGTCAGCTGTACGTCGTATCAGGAAGCACGGATCTGTCTTGTTATTGTGATGCAGCTGGTAAATTGGACTGTGTTTAAATTGTATCAGGGAGTATACATTATGTACATTGTATGAGGGAGTATACATTATGTACATTGTATGAGGGAGTATACATTATGTACATTGTATGAGGGAGTATACATTATGTACATTGTATCAGGGAGTATACATTATGTACATTGTATCAGGGAGTATACATTATGTACATTGTATCAGGGAGTATACATTATGTACATTGTATGAGGGAGCTCCTGTCTCATATTGCAGTGAGGAATAGAGTGAAGCCTGACCCGCTGGACCCAGCAGCCAGAGGGAAGGTGGACCTCAGGACACACTGCAGACCTATAGGTGAGATCCAGGCTATGCTTTGTTGTGTGACGGTGTTGTAAGTCTATGGAAACAGACCTATAGGTGAGATCCAGGCTATGCTTTATGTTGTGTGACGGTGTTGTAAGTCTATGGAAACAGACCTATAGGTGAGATCCAGGCCTATGCTTTATGTTGTGTGACGGTGTTGTAAGTCTATGGAAACAGACCCATAGGTGAGATCCAGGCTATGCTTTATGTTGTGTGACGGTGTTGTAAGTCTATGGAAACAGACCCATAGGTGAGATCAAGGCTATGCTTTATGTTGTGTGACGGTGTTGTAAGTCTATGGAAACAGACCCAGAGGTGAGATCCAGGCCTATGCTTTATGTTGTGTGACGGTGTTGTAAGTCTATGGAAACAGACCTAGAGGTGAGATCCAGGCCTATGCTTTATGTTGTGTGACGGTGTTGTAAGTCTATGGAAACAGACCTATAGGTGAGATCCATTAACAGAACAATGGCTGTCAGTCCTGCTCTTGGTTTCCTTCTTCACTATATGTGGTGTGTTGGTGTGACTCCTAGTGGGGTGTGTTGGTGTGACTCCTAGTGGGGTGTATTGGTGTGACTCCTAGTGGGGTGTGTTGGTGTGACTCCTAGTGTGGTGTGTTGGTGTGACTCCTAGTGGGGTGTGTTGGTGTGACTCCTAGTGGGGTGTGTTGGTGTGACTCCTAGTGGGGTGTGACTCCTAGTGGGGTGTGTTGGTGTGACTCCTAGTGTGGTGTGTTGGTGTGACTCCTAGTGGGGTGTGTTGGTGTGACTCCTAGTGGGGTGTGTTGGTGTGACTCCTAGTGTGGTGTGTTGGTGTGACTCCTAGTGGGGTGTGTTGGTGTGACTCCTAGTGGGGTGTGTTGGTGTGACTCCTAGTGTGGTGTGTTGGTGTGACTCCTAGTGGGGTGTGTTGGTGTGACTCCTAGTGGGGTGTGTTGGTGTGACTCCTAGTGGGGTGTGACTCCTAGTGGGGTGTGTTGGTGTGACTCCTAGTGTGGTGTGTTGGTGTGACTCCTAGTGGGGTGTGTTGGTGTGACTCCTAGTGGGGTGTGTTGGTGTGACTCCTAGTGGGGTGTGTTGGTGTGACTCCTAGTGTGGTGTGTTGGTGTGACTCCTAGTGGGGTGTGTTGGTGTGACTCCTAGTGTGGTGTGACTCCTAGTGGGGTGTGTTGGTGTGACTCCTAGTGTGGTGTGACTCCTAGTGTGGTGTGTTGGTGTGACTCCTAGTGGGGTGTGTTGGTGTGACTCCTAGTGGGGTGTGTTGGTGTGACTCCTAGTGTGGTGTGTTGGTGTGACTCCTAGTGTGGTGTGTTGGTGTGACTCCTAGTGTGGTGTGTTGGTGTGACTCCTAGTGGGGTGTGTTGGTGTGACTCCTAGTGGGGTGTGTTGGTGTGACTCCTAGTGGGGTGTGTTGGTGTGACTCTAGTGGGGTGTGTTGGTGTGACTCCTAGTGTGGTGTGGTGGTGTGACTCCTAGTGGGGTGTGTTGGTGTGACTCCTAGTGGGGTGTGTTGGTGTGACTCCTAGTGGGGTGTGTTGGTGTGACTCCTAGTGTGGTGTGACTCCTAGTGTGGTGTGGTGGTGTGACTCTTAGTTTGGTGTGTTGGTGTGACTCCTAGTGTGGTGTGTTGGTGTGACTCCTAGTGGGGTGTGTTGGTGTGACTCCTAGTGGGGTGTGTTGGTGTGACTCCTAGTGGGGTGTGTTGGTGTGACTCCTAGTGTGGTGTGTTGGTGTGACTCCTAGTGTGGTGTGACTCCTAGTTTGGTGTGACTCCTAGTGGGGTGTGTTGGTGTGACTCCTAGTGGGGTGTGTTGGTGTGACTCCTAGTGTGGTGTGTTGGTGTGACTCCTAGTGGGGTGTATTGGTGTGACTCCTAGTGTGGTGTGTTGGTGTGACTCCTAGTGTGGTGTGTTGGTGTGACTCCTAGTGGGGTGTGTTGGTGTGACTCCTAGTGGGGTGTGTTGGTGTGACTCCTAGTGGGGTGTGTTGGTGTGACTCCTAGTGTGGTGTGTTGGTGTGACTCCTAGTGTGGTGTGTTGGTGTGACTCCTAGTGTGGTGTGTTTGTGTGACTCCTAGTGTGGTGTGTTGGTGTGACTCCTAGTGGGGTGTGTTGGTGTGACTCCTAGTGGGGTGTGTTGGTGTGACTCCTAGTGGGGTGTGTTGGTGTGACTCCTAGTGGGGTGTGTTGGTGTGACTCCTAGTGTGGTGTGTTGGTGTGACTCCTAGTGTGGTGTGTTGGTGTGACTCCTAGTGTGGTGTGTTTGTGTGACTCCTAGTGTGGTGTGTTGGTGTGACTCCTAGTGGGGTGTGACTCCTAGTGTGGTGTGTTGGTGTGACTCCTAGTGGGGTGTGTTGGTGTGACTCCTAGTGGGGTGTGTTGGTGTGACTCCTAGTGGGGTGTGACTCCTAGTGGGGTGTGTTGGTGTGACTCCTAGTGTGGTGTGTTGGTGTGACTCCTAGTGGGGTGTGTTGGTGTGACTCCTAGTGGGGTGTGTTGGTGTGACTCCTAGTGGGGTGTGTTGGTGTGACTCCTAGTGTGGTGTGTTGGTGTGACTCCTAGTGGGGTGTGTTGGTGTGACTCCTAGTGGGGTGTGTTGGTGTGACTCCTAGTGGGGTGTGTTGGTGTGACTCCTAGTGTGGTGTGACTCCTAGTGAGGTGTGTTGGTGTGACTCCTAGTGTGGTGTGACTCCTAGTGTGGTGTGTTGGTGTGACTCCTAGTGTGGTGTGTTGGTGTGACTCCTAGTGTGGTGTGTTGGTGTGACTCCTAGTGTGGTGTGTTGGTGTGACTCCTAGTGGGGTGTGTTGGTGTGACTCCTAGTGGGGTGTGTTGGTGTGACTCCTAGTGGGGTGTGTTGGTGTGACTCCTAGTGGGGTGTGTTGGTGTGACTCCTAGTGTGGTGTGTTGGTGTGACTCCTAGTGGGGTGTGTTGGTGTGACTCCTAGTGGGGTGTGTTGGTGTGACTCCTAGTGGGGTGTGTTGGTCTGACTCCTAGTGGGGTGTGACTCCTAGTGTGGTGTGGTGGTGTGACTCCTAGTGTGGTGTGTTGGTGTGACTCCTAGTGTGGTGTGTTGGTGTGACTCCTAGTGTGGTGTGTTGGTGTGACTCCTAGTGGGGTGTGTTGGTGTGACTCCTAGTGGGGCGTGTTGGTGTGACTCCTAGTGTGGTGTGTTGGTGTGACTCCTAGTGTGGTGTGACTCTAGTTTGGTGTGACTCCTAGTGGGGTGTGTTGGTGTGACTCCTAGTGGGGTGTGTTGGTGTGACTCCTAGTGTGGTGTGTTGGTGTGACTCCTAGTGGGGTGTATTGGTGTGACTCCTAGTGTGGTGTGTTGGTGTGACTCCTAGTGTGGTGTGTTGGTGTGACTCCTAGTGGGGTGTGTTGGTGTGACTCCTAGTGGGGTGTGTTGGTGTGACTCCTAGTGGGGTGTGTTGGTGTGACTCCTAGTGTGGTGTGTTGGTGTGACTCCTAGTGTGGTGTGTTTGTGTGACTCCTAGTGTGGTGTGTTGGTGTGACTCCTAGTGTGGTGTGTTTGTGTGACTCCTAGTGTGGTGTGTTGGTGTGACTCCTAGTGGGGTGTGACTCCTAGTGGGGTGTGTTGGTGTGACTCCTAGTGTGGTGTGTTGGTGTGACTCCTAGTGGGGTGTGGTGGTGTGACTCCTAGTGGGGTGTGTTGGTGTGACTCCTAGTGGTGTGTGTTGGTGTGACTCCTAGTGGGGTGTGGTGGTGTGACTCCTAGTGTGGTGTGTTGGTGTGACTCCTAGTGGGGTGTGTTGGTGTGACTCCTAGTGGGGTGTGGTGGTGTGACTCCTAGTGTGGTGTGTTGGTGTGACTCCTAGTGGGGTGTGTTGGTGTGACTCCTAGTGTGGTGTGTTTGTGTGACTCCTAGTGGGGTGTGGTGGTGTGACTCCTAGTGTGGTGTGTTGGTGTGACTCCTAGTGGGGTGTGTTGGTGTGACTCCTAGTGTGGTGTGTTTGTGTGACTCCTAGTGTGGTGTGTTGGTGTGACTCCTAGTGTGGTGTGTTGGTGTGACTCCTAGTGGGGTGTGTTTGTGTGACTCCTAGTGGGGTGTGTTTGTGTGACTCCTAGTGTGGTGTGTTGGTGTGACTCCTAGTGGGGTGTGACTCCTAGTGGGGCGTGTTGGTCTGACTCCTAGTGTGGTGTGTTGGTGTGACTCCTAGTGTGGTGTGTTGGTGTGACTCCTAGTGGGGTGTGTTGGTGTGACTCCTAGTGGGGTGTGTTGGTGTGACTCCTAGTGGGGTGTGTTGGTGTGACTCCTAGTGTGGTGTGTTGGTGTGACTCCTAGTGTGGTGTGTTGGTGTGACTCCTAGTGTGGTGTGTTGGTGTGACTCCTAGTGTGGTGTGACTCCTAGTGTGGTGTGACTCCTAGTTTGGTGTGACTCCTAGTGTGGATGTTGGTATGACTCCTAGTGTGGTGTGTTGGTGTGACTCCTAGTGTGGTGTGTTGGTGTGACTCCTAGTGGGGTGTGTTGGTGTGACTCCTAGTGTGGTGTGTTGGTGTGACTCCTAGTGGGGTGTGTTGGTGTGACTCCTAGTGGGGTGTGTTGGTGTGACTCCTAGTGGGGTGTGTTGGTGTGACTCCTAGTGGGGTGTGTTGGTGTGACTCCTAGTGTGGTGTGTTGGTGTGACTCCTAGTGGGGGTGTATTGGTGTGACTCCTAGTGGGGTGTGTTGGTGTGACTCCTAGTGGGGTGTGTTGGTGTGACTCCTAGTGTGGTGTGTTGGTGTGACTCCTAGTGGGGTTGGTGTGACTCCTAGTGGGGTGTGTTGGTGTGACTCCTAGTGTGGTGTGTTGGTCTGACTCCTAGTGTGGTGTGTTGGTGTGACTCCTAGTGTGGTGTGTTGGTGTGACTCCTAGTGTGGTGTGTTGGTCTGACTCCTAGTGTGGTGTGTTGGTGTGACTCCTAGTGGGGTGTGTTGGTGTGACTCCTAGTGTGGTGTGTTGGTGTGACTCCTAGTGTGGTGTGTTGGTGTGTCTCCTAGTGTGGTGTGGTGGTGTGACTCCTAGTGGGGTGTGTTGGTGTTGTTAGTGTGTAATAACTGGAAAGTTGGTACATTGATACAGACAGGCGTGCTGTTAATGTGGTCGGTCTACCATCTCTGGATTGATTTGTGCTTGATGGGAGCAGGGGTGGTGGTGGGGCTGATTTGGGTTTGTGCCCTTGTAATAATTGGGCATCTCAATGTGTGTGTGTGGCGTGCGTGGTCTAATGAGGTCCTTCAGTGGTCCAGGCAATTACAGTCTCTCAGGGTTATGACAACCACATACTGGAGGGGCCTTAACACAGACCCAATCAACACTGAAATGAACATGCAGATGGGGCCCTTCGCGCGTGTGTGTCAGTGGAAGGGGTAATCGTCTTTAAAATCACCATGATTCATGGTTCGTTAATCTTTAGTTACACAGTTTTCGGCATATGACATAGGCCTTTAATATAATAATAATAAAAGCTAGCAGCATACCACCTTGTAAAAAGGGCAACATTTGATGACCAAGTATTCCAAGTCGGGGGAGCAGAAGCTCGCAAGATCCTGTACATTTCCTCCTTCGCACCACTTGTTGTCATAAAGCAGAGCCAGAGAGAGCCTGCTTTCCTATCCACTCGAAAATACGGTAAAACCCGTTGGTTGTATATAATCCGTCTGGATGTCGGAGGAAAGCCAAGTCTCAGAAAAACAGAGTATGTTGCAGGATCTGATGTCCATCTGGAAGGAGATCCTCGCTCTGAGTTCGTCAAGTTTGTTCATTAATAATTGAACACTGGTGAGTAGTATGCTGGGTAATGGAGGACAGTAGTATGCTGGGTAACGGAGGACAGTAGTATGCTGGGTAATGGAGGACAGTAGTATGCTGAGTAATGGAGGACAGTAGTATGCTGAGTAATGGAGGACAGTAGTATGCTGGGTAACGGAGGACAGTAGTATGCTGGGTAACGGAGGACAGTAGTATGCTGGGTAACGGAGGACAGTAGTATGCTGGGTAACGGAGGACAGTAGTATGCTGGGTAACGGAGGACAGTAGTATGCTGGGTAACGGAGGACAGTAGTATGCTGGGTAATGGAGGACAGTAGTATGCTGGGTAATGGAGGACAGTAGTATGCTGGGTAATGGAGGACAGTAGTATGCTGGGTAACGGAGGACAGTAGTATGCTGGGTAACGGAGGACAGTAGTATGCTGGGTAATGGAGGACAGTAGTATGCTGGGTAACGGAGGACAGTAGTATGCTGGGTAACGGAGGACAGTAGTATGCTGAGTAACGGAGGACAGTAGTATGCTGGGTAACGGAGGACAGTAGTATGCTGGGTAACGGAGGACAGTAGTATGCTGAGTAACGGAGGACAGTAGTATGCTGGGTAATGGAGGACAGTAGTATGCTGAGTAATGGAGGACAGTAGTATGCTGGGTAATGGAGGACAGTAGTATGCTGGGTAACGGAGGACAGTAGTATGCTGGGTAATGGAGGACAGTAGTATGCTGGGTAACGGAGGACAGTAGTATGCTGAGTAATGGAGGACAGTAGTATGCTGGGTAATGGAGGACAGTAGTATGCTGGGTAATGGAGGACAGTAGTATGCTGGGTAATGGAGGACAGTAGTATGCTGGGTAATGGAGGACAGTAGTATGCTGGGTAATGGAGGACAGTAGTATGCTGAGTAATGGAGGACAGTAGTATGCTGGGTAATGGAGGACAGTAGTATGCTGAGTAATGGAGGACAGTAGTATGCTGGGTAATGGAGGACAGTAGTATCCTGGGTAATGGAGGACAGTAGAATGCTGGGTAATGGAGGACAGTAGTATGCTGGGTAATGGAGGACAGTAGTATGCTGGGTAATGGAGGACAGTAGTATGCTGAGTAATGGAGGACAGTAGTATGCTGAGTAACGGAGGACAGTAGTACTCTCCTGTAGGACTCCCAAGCAGCTCGGCCCCTCGCCGAAGAAGCTAGTCCATTGTTTCGCCGTCTCAGGGGAGGTCGTGTGGACGGTGAGCACCCAGCGATTCGTATTCTAATAGTTCTACCCGGGTGTATGTAGTAATGCACAAGACAAACTGATTAAGAACCTTTTAGAAAAACACTGGAAAACACACAAAGAAAAGTAGAAAACTGCAATGTTTTATCGGAGCGCGAGGCGAGCCGCCCTCTGTCGGCGCCATCTTAACCAGGAATACTTGGTCATCAAACGTCGCCCTTTTTACCTTCCGAAAGTGTTCTCAGGGATTATTGCCATGGCTGTGTACATTCTGACACCAAAAAGGCTCTCAAAGATCTTCATTGAACCCTGAACAAACTGGAGGCCGCATTCCCGGAGGCAGTGTTCATTGTTGCGGGGGACTTTAACAAAAGTAACTTGAGAACCGTGCTCCCAAATTATTACCAACACCTCGACTGTTTAACTCGCGGAAATTCTACTCTTGACCACTGCTACACGCCTTTTCGACATGAGTACAAGGCCCTTTCCCGTCCTCCTTTCGGCAAATCCTGCTTCTCCCCGCCTACAAACAAAACCTCAAGAGGAGAGTTCCGTTGGTCAGGTCCGACCAATCAGAATTCACGCTCCAAAACTGGTTTGATCACGTGGGCTGGAATATGTTCCGGGTCGTCTCTGGAGATAACATCAATATATACGCCGACGTGATACCGATAAGTGTCTTTCAAAACGTTCCGAATCAAAAACCGTGAATTGATAGCAGCCTCGTAGGAAAACTGAAAGAGAGAGCTGCTGCTTCTAAACAGGGCAAGGTGACCGGGGGAAAATAGTTTGGTTCAACTGTAAAAATATGACTTACGCAGATCGATCAAAGAATGGTGAAACACAAGTATAGGGACTTAGTGGAGGAGCAATTCAGCGGGTCGGACACAAGGCGTATGTGGCAGGGGCTCCTAACGATCACGGACTACAACAAGAAAGCCAGCCACATCGCGGTCACCAACACCACCCTACTAAACACCTTTTTCTCAAGATTCGGTCACAATGACCCTGAGCTGCCGAGGAGAGCCCCCCGATGACAACGTGGACGATACGCTCACAGGCTCCACTGAGGACGTACACTACCGGTCAAACGTTTTAGAACACCTACTCATTCAAGGGTTTTTCTTTATTTGTACTATTTTCTACATTGTAGAATAATAGTGAAGACATCAAAACTATGAAATAACAGATATGTAGTAACCAAAAAAGTGTTAAACCAATCAAAATAAATTTTATATTTGAGTTTCTTCAAATAGCCACCCTTTGCCTTGATGACAGCTTTGCACACTCTTGGCATTCTCTCAACCAGCTTCATGAGGTAGTCACCTAGAGTGTACTTCAATTAACAGGTGTGCCTTCTTAAAAGTTAATTTGTGGGATTTCTTTCCTTCTTAATGTGTTTGAGCCAATCCGTTGTGTTGTGACAAGGAAGGGGGTTATACAGAAGATATTGTCACGATCGTCAGGGAGAGAAGTAGACCAATGCGCAGCGTGTTGAGCGAACATGATACTTTATTATATTAAAGCACAAAACCAAAACAATAAACGACTCGTGAAGTCCACGGTGACAAAGACCGACAAGGAACAAAAACCCACAAACACAAAGTGAAACACAGACAGTTAAATATGGCTCCCAATCAGAGACAACCAGCCAAACAGCTGACACTCGTTGCCTCTGATTTGGAGTCACTCAGGCAAACATAGAAACAGACAAACTAGAACCCCCAACATAGATATACACCACATAGAACAAACACACTCTGGCTCAATAACTAGAGTCCATTAGCCAGGGTGTGACAGTACCCCCCCCTAAAGGCGCGGACTGCGACCGCGCCTCAAAAAAAAAAAACGCGAAACAGGGGAGGGCTGGGTGGGCATACCTCCTTGGTGGCGGTTCTGGCTCCGGGCTTGCCCACCACCCTCCAATAAACCCCCTATAGCGCCCCTGGTCCGGTCTGGTCCCGCTGGCTGGAGCTGACCTGGACGTAGCAGGAGCGGCTAGCTTCAGCTCCGTTGTGGAGCCGTTGGCCGGTACCTGGTTAGGCACCGGTGAACCAGGCACGGGTTGTGCCGGACAGACGACGCGCACCCCTGGCTTGGTGCGTGAGGCAGGAAAGGACCGGACCTGGCTGACGAAGCGCACCCCTGGCCTGGTGCGTGGAGCAGCAACGGGCCGGACCGGGCTGACGATACGCACACCGTAGGCTTGGTGCGTGGAGCAGGGACAGGCCGGGCTGGGCTGGCGACGCACACCGTAGGCTTGGTGCGTGGAGCAGGGACAGGCCGGACTGGGCTGGCGACGCACACCGTAGGCTTGGTGCGTGGAGCAGGGACAGGCCGGGCTGGGCTGGCGACGCACACCGTAGGCTTGGTGCGTGGAGCAGGGACAGGCCGGACTGGGCTGGCGACGCACACCGTAGGCTTGGTGCGTGGAGCAGGGACAGGCCGGACTGGGCTGGCGACGCACACCGTAGGCTTGGTGCGTGGAGCAGGGACTGGCCGGACTGGGCTGGCGACGCACACCGTAGGCTTGGTGTGTGGAGCAGGGACAGGCTGGACCAGGCTGACGACTCGCACCCCTGGCTTGATGCGAGTGGCAGGAACAGGCCGGGCCGGGCTGGCGACGCACACCGTAGGCTTGGTGCGAGGGGCAGGCCGGGCTGGGCTGGCGACGTGCACCGTACACTTAGTGCGGGAAGCAGGAACGGGCCGGACCGGACTGGTGACGCACACCACTTGCTTGGTGTGAGGAGCGGGACTGGGTTTCATCATAACCCTCCGCTCCCTCAGCTGTCTACCGAGTTCCTCTCGCCGTGCCTCATTTCTCACCCTTTCCCTAATCGCCTCCAATAGCTCCATCCTCTGCAACACTAACTCCTGCTCCCTCTGCGCCAGTAGCCCCCTTAACCTGGTGGCCTCCTCACCTAATCGCCCTGTGGCAGCCTCCTGCTGCCCAGTCGCCCCTGCCGTGTGCCCCCCCCTAAAAAATTTTTGGGGTTGCCTCTCGACCGTCCGATGCTGCTCCCACGTCCAGGCTGCCTGTTCCTGGACACGCTGCTTGGTCCTGTGTTGGTGGGTTTTTCTGTCATGTGCTGTAGGTGGGTGTAGTGGTGGAATCAAGCGCAGGACACCGAAGTATAGTCCAAAAGACTTTAGTAATATCTCCAACAAGGAAAATATAAACACACTGGCCCGAAGGCGAAATTACGCACGAAGGCGACAAAATAACGGCGCACTAAACATGTGCGAAAAATGCTCCAACGCAGTGGAGAAAAGCTCGACCGAGCGAGAATGCAAATAACAAGCAACACTACGACAGCAAGAATACAATAACACACAACACTAGACAAACACAACGAGAAACTTATAGGATACTAATTACGCTAAACGAGAACAGGTGTCACAACAAACAGACAAAAGCAAACGAACATGAAACATACAACGGTGGCAGCTAGTATTCCGGAGACAACGAACGCCGAAGCCTGCCCGAACAAGGAAGAGAGGCAGCCTCGGCCGAAACCGTGACAGATATCCCTATTTGGTAAAAGACCAAGTCCATTTTATGGCAAGAACAGCTCAAATAAGCAAAGAGAAATGACAATCCATCATTACTTTAAGACATGAAGGTCAGTCAACTTTGAAAGTTTCTTTAAGTGCAGTCGCAAAAACCATCAAGCGCTGGCTCTCATGAGGACCGCCACAGGAATGGAAGACCCAGAGTTACCTCTGCTGCAGAGGATAAGTTCAGTAGTTACCAGCCTCAGAAATTGCAGCCCAAATAAATGCTTCACAGAGTTCAAGTAACAGACACATCTCAACATCAACTGTTCAGAGGGGACTGTGTGAATCAGGCCTTCATGGTCGAATTGCTGCAAAGAAATCACTACTAAAGGACACCAATAAGAAGAAGAGACCTGCTTGGCGACACTGTCTGTGATTTATTTAGAATTCAAGGCACACTTAACCAGCGTGGCTACCACAGCATTCTGCAGCGATACAACATCCCATCTGGTTTGGGCTTAGTGGGACTATCATTTGTTTTTCAACAGGACAATGACCCAACACACCTCTAGGCTGTTTAAGGGCTATTTTACCAAGAAGGAGAGTGATGGAGTGCTGCATCAGATGAACTGGCCTCCACAATCCCCCGACCTCAACCAAATTGAGATTGTTTGGGATGAGTCGGACCGCAGAGTGAAGGAAAAGCAGCCAACAAGTGCTCAGCATATGTGGGAACTCCTTCGAGACTGTTGGAAAAGCATTCCAGGTTAAGCTGGTTGAGAGAATGCGAGGAGTGTGCAAAGCTGTCAACAAGGCAAAGGGTGGCTATTTGAAGAATCTCAAATATAAAATATATTTTGATTTGTTTAACACTTTTTTGGTTACTACATGATTCCATATGTGTTATTTCATAGTTTTGATGTCTTCACTATTATTCTACAATGTAGAAAATAGTACAAATAAAGAAAAACCCTTGAATGAGTAGCTGTTCTAAAACTTTTGACCCCGGTAGTGTATGTAAGTCATTCAAAAGAGTTAACCCTCGCAAGGCTGTTAACCCAGACTCCACCGCCGCAGACCGCAAGGCACTTTAGAGGGTGATACGTGCAGCTGAACGCACCACTGGGTGCACACTGCCTGCCCTACAGGACACCTACAACACCAGGTGTCGCAGGAAGGCCAAGAAGATCATCAGGGACCCCAGCCAACCCAAGCCACGCCCTGTTCTCCCCGCTTCAGTCACTCAGATGCAGGCAGTACAGGAGCATCATGGTAAAAACTGGAAGACTGGCCAATAGTATCTACCCTCAGACCATCAGGCTGCTGAATAGCCACCACTAGTCAGATACCTGCTCTCCCCTCCCCCCTGCTACTCCCCCTAGGGACATGCCTTGGAAGGCCAGTAGAAGGTCTAAAAAAGATCCCAATGCCCCATGGTAGTGATTGGGGACATTTCCCTGTGTAGGGTGCCATCTTTTGGATGGGACGTTACATGGGTGTCCTGACTCTCTGTGGTCACTAAAGATCCCATGGCACTTATCATAAGAGTAGATAGAGGTGTTAACCCTGGTGTCCTGGCTAAATGTCCAATCTGACCCTCATCATGGCCACCTAACCATCCCCAGCCCCAATTGGCTCATTCATCCCCCCCTCCTCTCCCCAGTAACTATTCCACAGGTCGTGGCTGTAAATGAGAATGTGTTCTCAGTCAACTTACTGGTCAAATAAATAAAAAGATAAATAATACATTGAACAAATGTCCCGTGTGGCTCAGTTGGTAGAGCATGGCACTTGCAATGCCAGGGTTGTCGGTTCATTTCCCACAGGGGACCAGTACAAATGAAAATGTATGCACTCACTACTGTAAGTGGCTCTGGATAAGAGCGTCTGCTAAATGACTAACATGTAAATGTGAACATATGACTTTGTTGCTTATTGGCTGTGTTTTGTCTCTGTCTGTATTCAGGTGGACCTGATAAGACTGAGGAGGCCAAACCCTCGACCTCCCAGACTCCACCTAAAGAGGAGGAGAAACCAGACCCGTCAGAGGCACAGACGGTAGAGAGAGAAATAGAGAGAGCGAGAAAGGAAGGAAGTACTGAGAGAGGAAGAGAAAGAGATAGAGGAGAGTTAATTTACCCACCACGACTCTTCTCTCCCTCTCTCACCCTCTCTCCCTCTCCCTCCCTCTCTCTCTCTCTCTCACCCTCTCTCCCTCTCTCCCTCTCTCACCCTCTCACCCTCTCTCCCTCTCTCACCCTCTCTCCCTCTCTCTCCCTCTCTCCCTCTCTCACCCTCTCTCCCTCTCTCACCCTCTCTCACCCTCTCTCACCCTCTCTCCCTCCCTCTCTCTCCCTCCCTCTCTCTCTCTCTCACTCACCCTCTCTCCCTCTCTCACCGTCTCTCCCTCTCTCACCCTCTCTCCCTCTCTCACCCTCTCACCCTCTCTCCCTCTCTCCCTCTCTCACCCTCTCACCCTCTCTCCCTCTCTCACCCTCTCTCCCTCTCTCACCCTCTCTCCCTCTCTCCCTCTCTCTCTCTCTTCACTAGGACCAGGGGCCAGCGGGCGCAGGGGGGTCCGACGGCTCAGACAGCAGTGAGGAGGACGAGAGCGAGGAAGAGAGCGAGGACGAGGAGGATGATGAAGAGGGTGATGAGGAAGAGGGTGAAGAGGAAGAGGGTGAAGAGAATGAGGAACCTCTGTCGTTAGAATGGCCAGACACCAGACGTAAACAGGCCACATATCTCTTTCTCCTACCCATAGTGTTCCCTCTGTGGCTCACTGTGCCCGACGTACGCAACCCGGTACGTATGACGTACATTTCTGTGTTGCATTGATGTCATTTTTGTACTGTGTTTGTGCCCTGCAAAGTGGTGGAAAATGTAGAACACAAAATATCTTAGAATGTATGCTGATATGAGCTTCCTGTGTGTTCTCTTCCTCAGGCTTCCAGAAAGTACTTTGCCTTGACGTTTATTGGTTCCATCACGTGGATCGCTGTGTTCTCCTATCTAATGGTCTGGTGGGCACATCAGGTATCACTCTTGTTGGATTTTAGATCACATGACTTCCATCTTGTTTAGAAACTGTTAGTCTAGTGCTTCTTTGACTTAGGCCAGGATTCAATCAAGATCAGCGATAACCCGAGGTAACAGACAAACCCGTAGCTTATCATTGCTTTCGTTTAGGCGATTTCGGAGGTGTAACTGCGTTGGAGCTGTCAAATCAGTGAGCGGTTGCTCTTGTGGTCATGGTCAGGAAACCACACCTGTCCTTATATCTCCCCCACGTTAGAAGTTCAGAAGGAGAAAGTGTAAGGCAGGTTATATAGAAATAATGACATTGAAAATCATTCAACAAAATAGCAAGGATTTAGATCAGCCTAATCAAGGTGTAGATTACATCACACATTTTAGTGTTTGAGCTTAACGCGGCTGCATGGGATTTCTACTAGTGCATCCGATAGGTATAACTTTGGGCGCCGCTTGTGGTTTTGACAACTCCAACGCAGTAACACATCCGACGCCACCTACTATAAACAAAAGCAATGATAAGCTATGAGATAAGCTATGTCTGTTATCGTGGGTTAACGCTGAGCTGATTGAATCCTGGCCTCCGTCTACCAATTACATTTTGATAGATGTATCGACTGATTACTAGTGCACTAGGTGGGTGAGACTGATTGAGTGATTGATTGACTGACTGTTGGCTTCCTAGGTGTGTGAGATTGATTGATTGATTGATTGACTGTTGGCTCCCTAGGTGGGTGAGATTGAATGATTGATGGATTGATTGACTGTTGGCTCCCTAGGTGGGTGAGACTGATTGATTGATTGATGGATTGACTGTTGGCTCCCTAGGTGGGTGAGATTGATTGATTGATTGACTGTTGGCTCCCTAGGTGGGTGAGATTGATTGATTGATTGATTGACTGTTGGCTCCCTAGGTGGGTGAGATTGATTGATTGATTGATTGATTGACTGTTGGCTCCCTAGGTAGGTGGGTGAGATTGATTGATTGATTGACTGTTGGCTCCCTAGGTGGGTGAGACTGATTGATTGATTGACTGTTGGCTCCCTAGGTGGGTGAGACTGATTGATTGATTGATTGACTGTTGGCTCCCTAGGTGGGTGGGTGAGATTGATTGATTGACTGTTGGCTCCCTAGGTGGGTGAGACTGATTGATTGATTGACTGTTGGCTCCCTAGGTAGGTGGGTGAGATTGATTGATTGATTGATTGACTGTTGGCTCCCTAGGTGGGTGAGATTGATTGATTGATTGATTGACTGTTGGCTCCCTAGGTGGGTGAGACTGATTGATTGATTGACTGTTGGCTCCCTAGGTGGGTGAGATTGATTGATTGATTGACTGTTGGCTCCGTAGGTGGGTGAGACTGATTGATTGATTGATTGACTGCTGGCTCCCTAGGTAGGTGGGTGAGATTGATTGATTGATTGATTGACTGTTGGCTCCCTAGGTAGGTGGGTGAGATTGATTGATTGATTGATTGACTGTTGGCTCCCTAGGTGGGTGAGACAATAGGCATCTCAGAGGAGATCATGGGCCTGACCATCCTGGCAGCTGGAACCTCCATCCCTGACCTCATCACTAGTGTCATCGTGGCTCGTAAAGGACTGGGAGACATGGCTGTGTCCAGCTCAGTGGGATCCAACATCTTCGATATCACTATGGGGTTAGTATAGACCACTATAACTACAGAGATATCACTATGGGGTTAGTATAGACCACTATAACTACAGAGATATCACTATGGGGTTAGTATAGACCACTATAACTACAGAGATATCACTATGGGGTTAGTATAGACCACTATAACTACAGAGATATCACTATGGGGTTAGTATAGACCACTATAACTACAGAGATATCACTATGGGGTTAGTATAGACCACTATAACTACAGAGATATCACTATGGGGTTAGTATAGACCACTATAACTACAGAGATATCACTATGGGGTTAGTATAGACCACTATAACTACAGAGATATCACTATGGGGTTAGTATAGACCACTATAACTACAGAGATATCACTATGGGGTTAGTATAGACCACTACAACTACAGAGATATCCCTATGGGGTTAGTATAGACCACTATAACTACAGAGATATCACTATGGGGTTAGTATAGACCACTATAACTACAGAGATATCACTATGGGGTTAGTATAGACCACTATAACTACAGAGATATCACTATGGGGTTAGTATAGACCACTATAACTACAGAGATATCCCTATGGGGTTAGTATAGACCACTATAACTACAGAGATATCCCTATGGGGTTAGTATAGACCACTATACAGTGGGGAAAAAAAGTATTTAGTCAGCCACCAATTGTGCAAGTTCTCCCACTTAAAAAGATGAGAGAGGCCTGTAATTTTCATCATAGGTACACGTCAACTATGACAGACAAAATGGAGAAAAAAAACTCCAGAAAATCACATTGTAGGATTTTTTATGAATTTATTTGCAAATTATGGTGGAAAATAAGTATTTGGTCAATAACAAAAGTTTCTCAATACTTTGTTATATACCCTTTGTTGGCAATGACACAGGTCAAACGTTTTCTGTAAGTCTTCACAAGGTTTTCACAAACTGTTGCTGGTATTTTGGCCCATTCCTCCATGCAGATCTCCTCTAGAGCAGTGATGTTTTGGGGCTGTCGCTGGGCAACACAGACTTTCAACTCCCCTCCAAAGATTTTCTATGGGGTTGAGATCTGGAGACTGGCTAAGCCACTCCAGGACCTTGAAATGCTTCTTACGAAGCCACTCCTTCGTTGCCCGGGCGGTGTGTTTGGGATCATTGTCATGCTGAAAGACCCAGCCACGTTTCATCTTCAATGCCCTTGCTGATGGAAGGAGGTTTTCACTCAAAATCTCACGATACATGGCCCCATTCATTCTTTCCTTTACACGGATCAGTCGTCCTGGTCCCTTTGCAGAAAAACTGCCCCAAAGCATGATGTTTCCACCCCCATGCTTCACAGTAGGTATGGTGTTCTTTGGATGCAACTCAGCATTCTTTGTCCTCCAAACACGACGAGTAGAGTTTTTACCAAAAAGTTATATTTTGGTTTCATCTGACCATATGACATTCTCCCAATCCTCTTCTGGATCATCCAAATGCACTCTAGCAAACTTCAGACGGGCCTGGACATGTACTGGCTTAAGCAGGGGGACACGTCTTGCACTGCAGGATTTGAGTCCCAGGCGGCGTAGTGTGTTACTGATGGTAGGCTTTGTTACTTTGGTCCCAGCTCTCTGCAGGTCATTCACTAGGTCCCCCCGTGTGGTTCTGGGATTTTTGCTCACCGTTCTTGTGATCATTTTGACCCCACGGGGTGAGATCTTGCGTGGAGCCCCAGATCGAGGGAGATTATCAGTGGTCTTGTATGTCTTCCATTTCCTAATAATTGCTCCCACAGTTGATTTCTTCAAACCAAGCTGCTTACCTATTGCAGATTCGGTCTTCCCAGCCTGGTGCAGGTCTACAATTTTGTTTCTGGTGTCCTTTGACAGCTCTTTGGCCTTGGCTATAGTGGAGTTTGGAGTGTGACTGTTTGAGGTTGTGGACAGGTGTCTTTTATACTGATAACAAGTTCAAACAGGTGCCATTAATACAGGTAACGAGTGGAGGACAGAGGAGCCTCTTAAAGAAGAAGTTACAGGTCTGTGAGAGCCAGAAATCTTGCTTGTTTGTAGGTGACCAAATACTTATTTTCCACCATAATTTGCAAATAAATTCATAAAAAATCCTACAATGTGATGTTCTGAATTTTTTTCTCTCAATTTGTCTGTCATAGTTGACATGTACCTATGATGAAAATTACATGCCTCTCTCATCTTTTTAAGTGGGAGAACTTGCACAATTGGTGGCTGACTAAATACTTTTTTTCCCCACTGTAACTACAGAGATATCACTATGGGGTTAGTATAGACCACTACAACTACAGAGATATCACTATGGGGTTAGTATAGACCACTATAACTACAGAGATATCACTATGGGGTTAGTATAGACCACTACAACTACAGAGATATCACTATGGGGTTAGTATAGACCACTATAACTACAGAGATATCCCTATGGGGTTAGTATAGACCACTATAACTACAGAGATATCACTATGGGGTTAGTATAGACCACTATAACTACAGAGATATCACTATGGGGTTAGTATAGACCACTATAACTACAGATATATCACTATGGGGTTAGTATAGACCACTATAACTACAGAGATATCACTATGGGGTTAGTATAGACCACTATAACAACAGCTCATAGAGATATCACTATGGGGTTAGTATAGACCACTATAACTACAGAGATATCCCTATGGGGTTAGTATAGACCACTATAACTACAGAGATATCCCTATGGGGTTAGTATAGACCACTATAACTACAGAGATATCCCTATGGGGTTAGTATAGACCACTATAACTACAGAGATATCCCTATGGGGTTAGTATAGACCACTATAACTACAGAGATATCCCTATGGGGTTAGTATAGACCACTATAACTACAGAGATATCACTATGGGGTTAGTATAGACCACTATAACTACAGATATATCACTATGGGGTTAGTATAGACCACTATAACTACAGAGATATCACTATGGGGTTAGTATAGACCACTATAACTACAGAGATATCCCTATGGGGTTAGTATAGACCACTATAACTACAGCTCATAGAGATATCACTATGGGGTTAGTATAGACCACTATAACTACAGAGATATCACTATGGGGTTAGTATAGACCACTATAACTACAGAGATATCACTATGGGGTTAGTATAGACCACTATAACTACAGAGATATCACTATGGGGTTAGTATAGACCACTATAACTACAGAGATATCCCTATGGGGTTAGTATAGACCACTATAACTACAGAGATATCACTATGGGGTTAGTATAGACCACTATAACTACAGAGATATCCCTATGGGGTTAGTATAGACCACTATAACTACAGAGATATCACTATGGGGTTAGTATAGACCACTATAACTACAGAGATATCACTATGGGGTTAGTATAGACCACTACAACTACAGAGATATCCCTATGGGGTTAGTATAGACCACTATAACTACAGAGATATCACTATGGGGTTAGTATAGACCACTATAACTACAGAGATATCCCTATGGGGTTAGTATAGACCACTATAACTACAGAGATATCACTATGGGGTTAGTATAGACCACTATAACTACAGAGATATCACTATGGGGTTAGTATAGACCACTATAACTACAGAGATATCACTATGGGGTTAGTATAGACCACTATAACTACAGAGATATCCCTATGGGGTTAGTATAGACCACTATAACTACAGCTCATAGAGATATCACTATGGGGTTAGTATAGACCACTATAACTACAGAGATATCACTATGGGGTTAGTATAGACCACTATAACTACAGAGATATCACTATGGGGTTAGTATAGACCACTATAACTACAGAGATATCCCTATGGGGTTAGTATAGACCACTATAACTACAGAGATATCACTATGGGGTTAGTATAGACCACTATAACTACAGAGATATCACTATGGGGTTAGTATAGACCACTATAACTACAGAGATATCACTATGGGGTTAGTATAGACCACTATAACTACAGAGATATCACTATGGGGTTAGTATAGACCACTACAACTACAGAGATATCACTATGGGGTTAGTATAGACCACTATAACTACAGAGATATCACTATGTGGTTAGTATAGACCACTATAACTACAGAGATATCACTATGGGGTTAGTATAGACCACTATAACTACAGAGATATCACTATGGGGTTAGTATAGACCACTACAACTACAGAGATATCACTATGGGGTTAGTATAGACCACTATAACTACAGAGATATCACTATGGGGTTAGTATAGACCACTATAACTACAGAGATATCACTATGGGGTTAGTATAGACCACTGTAACTACAGAGATATCACTATGGGGTTAGTATAGACCACTGTAACCATAGAGATATCACTATGGGGTTAGTATAGACCACTATAACTACAGAGATATCACTATGGGGTTAGTATAGACCACTATAACTACAGAGATATCACTATGGGGTTAGTATAGACCACTATAACTACAGAGATATCACTATGGGGTTAGTATAGACCACTATAACTATAGAGATATCACTATGGGGTTAGTATAGACCACTGTAACTACAGAGATATCACTATGGGGTTAGTATAGACCACTATAACTACAGCTCATAGAGATATCACTATGGGGTTAGTATAGACCACTGTAACCATAGAGATATCACTATGGCACTATGAACTGTGTACCGTTGTCTGTAGTAAACGATCAAGGTAATCTGTGTTACTATTCTCAAAAGTGATTGTCTCTCTCCCTCTCTCCCTCTCTGTCGCCACCCCTCCGCTCTCTCTGCCGCTCTCTCTGCCTCTCACTCTCCCTCTCTGCATCCCTCTTTCTCCCCCACCACTCCCCCCTCCCTCAGCCTGCCTGTCCCATGGTTGATCTTCTCGGCGATGCAAGGCGGGGTGCCGGTGGCGGTGAACTCCAACGGTCTGTTCTGTGCCATCGTACTCCTCTTCATCATGCTTCTCTTCGTCATCATCAGCATCGCGGCGTGTCGCTGGAAGATGAGCCGTGTTCTGGGCCTCACCATGTTCATGCTTTACTTTGTGTTCCTGGTGCTCAGTGTGATGCTGGAGGACCGTGTTATTATCTGCCCTGTCTCCATCTGAGGTCAGAGGTCAGACACCATTATGTTAGTTTCAGGAACGTCTTTTTTTTTACTAAGATGAAACTGGATGTGTTGTACTGCACAGAGCATTATGGGTACTGTAGTACATCATGCTACAGTGAGGAGGGAGGAAAAAAAAGAGGTGTGTCGGGAAGTCATTGAAGTCATCACCGCCAAACTGTACCGTTGTCAGTAACTAACATTCGTGGACATCACGGTATAGAGAGGCAGGGGATTTGGTAGTGTTACTGTTCACAGACGTGATTGTGTTGTCTATGTTGAGACAGGTATTGTTGACTCAGAGGACACCTCCATGGTTGAACTATTGCTGGTGTCTTTCACCAGAATTGACGAGCAGCAGTAGAGGTTGGTCTGTCCACACCTACTGAAGAAAGTCTTATCAGAACTGACGTGCAGGAGTAATTGTAGAAGTTGTCCATCCACGGTACACACACCCATTCTAGTGTTCATCCATGTTCTATGTAAAAATTTCAACAGTCATTTCTTTTTAGAGTTTAAAAAAAACAACAGCAGTGACAACAAAAAATGGTTTATCAGGTGCAGAAAGATACAGCAGCTTGAGTTCTCATGGAAATGATTCTGTGTCTAGAATAACCAGGAACGGGGGAATAGCTAGTCCAGTTAAAACAACCCATATGTAACCATTCTTTCATTAACTGTCAGCATTGTAGTGTCATGTGTTATGTAGGTATGTAATACACTTGTGTGGGTAAGATGGATACCAGAAACATGTATTGACGATAGGAAACTATCCATATGCTGTATTTACAATCCATGCTGCAATTAAATACTTTTTTTTATAATATTCAATAAAAAGGTGTAGTGTTGATTGGAAATTATGTTGCATGAAAACAAAATGTTTTGGGGTCATTTAAAACGGAAGCCGGGATTCAATCAAAGGTGTGTTGTCGACAAGCGCAATGCACTATTGACAACGCGTCTTTCAAAGGCAATTTCCCCGGCGTTCACAGAGACTGCGTTCACTGTCAAGGCTGTGGATGTCGGTTTAAGTGGAAATTCCCGACGTGATTTAATCCCAATGTAGAAACACACACGCCTGGCCACAGTATAAGTGATTTTATTTCCAGTTGGAGACGACCCTGAAGATCCAATCAAAAGTACATTATGAATTTCATCAGATCCACTGACCCGTCCTACAGTGGTGTAAACAACACTAGGAACATTTTTACAAAATGTCTTCTCTACAAAAGACCAGATAAAATATTATACATTGACCTAAATACAATGAAACATTTTGTTTGTACATTTCCTTATACACAACTAATAACCTTCTGGCGCTCTATTCAATCTGTCCAACTGAAGCATTACAGATTCCATGATAGAAATGTGAAGGTCATTTCTGTTGGAGCTGCCATATGCAGCATTTACCGTCAGTGCAGTCTCCTTTAAAGCAGAAACAGACCCTTTACATTTTTAATCACCCTGTAAAGCTGAACTTCAGCGACGCGGATTGAATAGAGCCCTTAACCTGCAGAGATTGACAACAAAGCTATTTAACGCCGTTGACACTGCTGATATCATCAGTGATATTTTTTTTGACATTCCGGTTCTCTGTTAACCGCTTGGTTGGTTGGTAACAATCTTCAGCTTTCAAGATAGCAACGTCCCATTTCATGTTTGCATAGTAGCTCTATTCTGGGATTGGTGCTCTCAGCTGTCAATCATCGAAGTGGCCAGCTCTCATTGGACCCTTCTTGACAGAGGTCCTCTTCTAGCCAATGACATCAGTATGTTGTTACATTGTAATTGGAGGTCACCGGTGTGCCTCACTTCAGGTAAGATGATTCGTGGCGTTCTGTCTACATTGCAGTCGCCAGGATAGGTGTTTAACATATCTGTTGAAGGGGGACATTATAAATGTCATAAAGGTACTTCAATGATTTAATTCTGAATTGGAAGCATTTTCGAGAGAGATGTTGCTACATACTTAAAACTGAGGATTTTCAAGTGTATACCTGGTCAAGTGCACACAATGGGGTTGTTCTCAACTCAGACAACGGAAAGCATTATAATCTATGTTCAGGTGTGCCCACCTCTTTCTTCCCACATAAAATCAGCAAAACATTATTTAAAATGAATTGAAGGCAATACACATCGCCAAGGCTGAACTTGGTATCATCAGTATAATAGGCCAGATATGAACAGCCATGTCATCATAGCCACTGGACTGAGGTCCTGATACATCAACCACTTCTTTATTTTCAAAAGGTTTTTACTGCATGTGATGTGCCACTGAACGTTCAGTCGTGCTGCTGAACAGGGAAGCCAACGTAGGTTTTTACTCATATAGTACCTTTTATGGAAGAAAAACAGAACACTTGTATTGTATTCGATCAGTATATAGATTAACATGTATAGATATATATATAGGACCATATGTAAAGCTTTTAAGGATGTATCAAGTTATTGAACGTTGGTGCGTTGTGTCAGCCTGAAGTCCTCAACATGGGTTAGAAACCAGACGTTGCGTTTCAGGAGAACTGAACTGGCATCAGGTTTGGGAATACAACCTGTGACTGGAGCGACTCAGTCAGGGTTGGGGTCAATTCCATTTTAATTTAGCCAATTCAGAAAGTAAACCAAATTACAAATTGAAAAGCGTTGAAGAGAAATTGACTGGAATTGAAATGGAATTAACCCCAACCCTGGACTCGCCTACACGTCAATGATATGAATCATTCTTACTGACCCCAGCTCTAGACGTATAGCTCCTAACAGAACTATACTGAACAACAATATAAAATGCAACATGCAACAATTTCAAAGATTTTACTGAGTTACAGTTCATAGAAGGAAATCAGTCAATTAAAATAAATTCATTAGGCCTTAATATATGTATTTCACATGACTGGGCAGGGGCACTGCCATGGGTGGTCCTGGGTGGGCCTTTTATTGTCCCCAGCACAAGGTGCACCTGTGTAATGATCATGCTGTTTAATCAGCTTCTTGATACGCCACACCTGTCAGGTGGATGGATTATCTTGGCAAAGGAGAAATGCTCACTAACAGGGATGTAAACAAATTTGTGCACACAATTCGAGAGAAATACGCTTTTTGTGCGTATGGAACATTCCTGGGATGTTTTATTTCAGCTCATGAAAAATGGGACCAAGACTTTACATGTTGCGTTTATATTTTTGTTCAGTATACACACACACTGTACCATCGTACTGTTTTGGATTATTACTTTTTGGTTCTCAAACACATAAGAAAATTAAAACCCCAAATACGTTTTTTTTTAAAGGGGAACAGACAGTTACCTCAAAACTATTGAATAACCCATACTTTCCTTGTCATAACCCACTATTCACAGCTCATACGTACAGGTAGTATAGAGAATACGAAAGGATACGGAACCTACTGTTGTGTAGAAATATTCCCTCCATATATCAAAAGGGTAACTAAATGTTCTTAACAGGAGGTCCTCAAAGGGTACTCAAACTTTGAAACGTGAAGGTACTTTCACTTTAACGATATTAATACTGATATCTGCGGTGTCGATTCATACAGCATGTTGTGCCAAAGATGTCAAAGTCTGTTTTTACAATTGCACGTTACTTTAAAAACAGAAACAGTGGTCAATCAGTTTTGTAAACGTCACAGTATTCGACTCAGTATGGGTATTTCTGTGAAATACATTTAATATTTTTGATCAAACGAATCAATCCATACTCAGGATGCGTCTTGTCAACAACAACAAAATCTGTTGTAAAGTGCAGCGGAAATTAAGTATTTAACGCAACATTTTGGCAGTTTTAAAGCGACCTTTGGTGGTTTAGAGTAAATCTTTCAACGCCCCCACTGATACAATACTGCAAATCAGCTTAGTTCAGTTTATGATGGAAATTAATGTGGTACAGTAGCCTGTACCGTAACACTACACTGTAGATACTCCTAGACCTTTTAACAGCCATCAACCACAGGAGGAGAGGAATGGATGTTCAACCTGACATGAAGCCAGTACATCCATCAACCACAGGAGGAGAGGAATGGATGTTCAACCTGACATGAAGCCAGTACATCCATCAACCACAGGAGGAGAGGAATGGATGTTCAACCTGACATGAAGCCAGTACATCCATCAACCACAGGAGGAGAGGAATGGATGTTCAACCTGACATGAAGCCAGTACATCCATCAACCACAGGAGGAGAGGAATGGATGTTCAACCTGACATGAAGCCAGTACATCCATCAACCACAGGAGGAGAGGAATGGATGTTCAACCTGACATGAAGCCAGTACATCCATCAACCACAGGAGGGGAGGAATGGATGTTCAACCTGACATGAAGCCAGTACATCCATCAACCACAGGAGGAGAGGAATGGATGTTCAACCTGACATGAAGCCAGTACATCCATCAACCACAGGAGGAGAGGAATGGATGTTCAACCTGACATGAAGCCAGTACATCCATCAACCACAGGAGGAGAGGAATGGATGTTCAACCTGACATGAAGCCAGTACATCCACTAAACAAATAAAACAGACTAGAATAAATAAAATGCTTACTTTGAATAAATAGAATTAACGTTAAGTAAAATATTGCTAATATTAGTCTTTATATATGACTATATAATAGAAATGTTGTTTTAAAAAAGGTTCTACTACTGTGGTATATAAAGTACATTTTGCATTGTATATATCAATTTGTACAAGATTTTTAAAACATAAGTACCCCGAAATGGAACAAATTTTTGTGTGAAAACGTTGTTACGTTAATGTGTATGATCTCCATCCATCCAGAGTGGTATGTCCAGTTCATATACATCCAAGTGATGAGATGTGATTTTAAAAAAAATCCCTTTTGTGAGACTAGTCGGACTACATAATACCAGCCTTGGTTCGTCAGTTCCTTTACACTCTCGTCAACCCCGTCACGTTTCTCACAGGTTACAGACATGACCCAAACACACGGTATCAACAAGGTATCATCACACATTCTCTAAGTCTTTCTTAAGGGCTTCCTGAGCTTGTCTTTTAAAGCAATCCTCTGTCCTCTTTGGGAGAGCCACCGTTGTAATAAATTGATTTTATACTGTGCTTTTCATGGACACAAAGATCTCTTGAACCCTACCCATGTGTGCTACCCATGGCTGTGCTATGCTGGGTGGTGGAGGTGACTGGCCGGGTGGAGGCTGAGGTGTCGGAGGTGTCATGTCAGGGGTAAGGGGTCAGAGTTCAGAGGTAGGGCTCTCCGAAGGTCTTGCGACACTCCATGACCCCAGCGCTGGGCGGACGGTCACAGTTGTGCGTCAGCTTCACCAGGGTCGGGCTGAGGCGGTCGTACGCCATCTTGTATTCACGGTCAAAAGCGTCTGGAGGGAGGAGGAAGAGTGAGATGAGATTATCACGTCAATGTTAATCCATGTTTAACACTGATTTAAATCTAATTTCAACTGAAGACCTTCTAGTGAAAACGTTGCAATACACCGCAGGAGCTTTCAACAGCGTGTGGGTATTTAGTGTCCTTCTAGATTACGTTTGTGTACCCTGCACCTGGAGAGTTGTCGGCTGTGAGCACACTCCAGTACTTCTGAAACTACTAGCACCACGGAAGCAGACTTACCGATGTCAATGTTGTCCTTTCCCAGAGCCACCAGAGACAGGAAGAGGATATCTCTGTACAGACTCCTGCAGAGGGAAGAGCACGGGGGTGTTAGATGTTACAGTGGAGATTTAGCAGACTAGTTCCAGTAGATAGCATGCCGACTGTCTCTCTTTGACATCAAAGGGCTAATGATACTTAATGTTGTCGGTAACATTTTTCCAACCTTGGCTATCGTTTATTATTGCTATATTTGCACCAACTGACTTGTGGGGTGTATTTAGTGATGTGAAACGCTCTGACTGTTACAGATAGATAGAAATGGAATGAGCAGAGCTGACAATTCTTTATCCTGACAGACAATCATGTCTGTTCTACAAAATACCTTTCTATCTGAATGTTCGGTAACGTTACATCCTCCTGAACATGCCCCTGGACAATGGAGTTATTCATGTGTAACCCCCTGACCTTTGCCTCTTGACCCCCAGGCTCTGCCCCAGCAGCTGTAGGAGCTGTCCCATTGGTCGAGAGACGTCGTTCCTCTGGATGCTCTTGACCACGCTGTGGAGTAGCTCCTCCCCAAACGGACGCTCCGCCTCGCTCACAGGACGACACAATGGGTAGCCCACACCTGGGTCAGGGGTCAGAAAGATGGATATGTAGGCTACACTAATACACACTGTATATACACCGCTCAAAAAGATAAAGGGAACACTTAAACAACACAATGTAACTCCAAGTCAATCACACTTCTGTGAAATCAAACTGTCCACTTAGGAAGCAACACTGTTTGACAATACATGTCACATGCTGTTGTGCAAATGGAATAGACAACAGGTGGAAATTATAGGCAATTAGCAAGACACCCCCAATAAAGGACTGGTTTTGCAGGTGGTGACCACAGACCACTTCTCAGTTCCTATGCTTCCTGGCTGATGTTTTGGTCACTTTTGAATGCTTGCGGTGCTTTCACTCTAGTGGTAGCATGAGACGGAGTCTACAACCCACACAAGTGGCTCAGGTAGTGCAGCTCATCCAGGATGGTACATCAATGCGAGCTGTGGCAAGAAGGTTTGCTGTGTCTGTTAGCGTAGTCTCCAGAGCATGGAGGCGCTACCAGAAGACAGGCCAGTACATCAGGAGACGTGGAGGAGGCCGTAGGAGTGCAACAACCCAGCAGCAGGACTGCTACCTCCGCCTTTGTGCAAGGAGGAGCAGGAGGAGCACTGCCAGAGCCCTGCAAAATGACCTCCAGCAGGCCACAAATGTGCATGTGTCTGCTCTCAGAAACAGACTCCATGAGGGTGGTATGAGGGCCCGACGTCCACAGGTGGGGGGTTGTGCTTACAGCCCAACACCGTGCAGGACGTTTGGCATTTGCCAGAGAACACCAAGATTGGCAAATTCGCTACTGGCGCCCTGTGCTCTTCACAGATGAAAGCAGGTTCACACTGAGCACATGTGACAGACGTGACAGAGTCTGGAGACGCCGTGGAGAACGTTCTGCTGCCTGCAACATCATCCAGCATGACTGGTTTGGCGATGGGTCAGTCATGGTGTGGGGTGGTATTTCTTTGGGGGGCCGCACAGCCCTCCATGTGCTCGCCAGAGGTAGCCTGACTGCCATTAGGTACCGAGATGAGATCCTCAGACCCCTTGTGAGACCATATGCTGGTGCGGTTGGCCCTGGGTTCCTCCTAATGCAAGACAATGCTAGACCTCATGTGGCTGGAGTGTGTCAGCAGTTCCTGCAAGAGGAAGGCATTGATGCTATGGACTGGCCCGCCCGTTCCCCAGACCTGAATCCAATTGAGCACATCTGGGACATCATGTCTCGCTCCATCCACCAACGCCACGTTGCACCACAGACTGTCCAGGAGTTGGCGGATGCTTTAGTCCAGGTCTGGGAGGAGATCCCTCAGGAGACCATCCGCCACCTCATCAGGAGCATGCCCAGGCGTTGTAGGGAGGTCATACAGGCACGTGGAGGCCACACACACACTACTGAGCCTCATTTTGACTTGTTTTAAGGACATTACATCAACGTTGGATCAGCCTGTAGTGTGGTTTTCCACTTTAATTTTGAGGGTGACTCCAAATCCAGACCTCCATGGGTTGATAAATTTGATTTCCATTGATAATTTTTGTGTGATTTTGTTGTCAGCGCATTCAACTATGTAAAGAAAAAAGTATTTAATAAGATTATTTCATTCATTCAGATCTAGGATGTGTTATTTTAGTGTTCCCTTTATTTTTTTGAGCAGTGTATAACAAACACGTCCACGTGCGCACACACGTAGGTATGCAAGAGCGATCACACACACAGTAAACCAGAGACGCTAACCCATCCTCAAATACACAAGTGTATAATACAGGGGTGTATTTGAGATCCAACTAGACGAAGGCACACATTAAAATGTTGGAAGAACTGAAGAAAATGAATCACTGGAAACAGCATTATTTAGACAATCCAATCAAAAGACAGCCCACGGAATTCTCAAGACTGTCAAGCAAGTGGAGAACAGCAATACAGCGATGCATTTCAACCACACAAATGGAAAGATACTGAGGACAGAGAAAATGAAACGGGTTTTCCAAATGACTACAAAGAGAACAAACAGAGCGCAGAAAAGCAGACAGAACATACAGAGACAAAGGAGAGGACTCAGTTGTAGAGTCCTAAAGAGAACACTCACTGTCTAACAACAGAGCACAATTAAGCCCTGAAAGACAGACAACAGAGAGCACAACAGACCCCTGTTAGCTCCCAGACATTACAGTACACAGAGATCCAAAATGGCTGCCCTGAAAGACAGAGAACAGAGAGCACAACAGACCCCTGTTAGCTCCCAGACATTACAGTACACAGAGATCCAAAATGGCTGCCCTGAAAGACAGAGAACAGAGAGCACAACAGACCCCTGTTAGCTCCCAGACATTACAGTACACAGAGATCCAAAATGGCTGCCCTGAAAGACAGACAACAGAGAGCACAACAGACCCCTGTTAGCTCCCAGACATTACAGTACACAGAGATCCAAAATGGCTGCCCTGAAAGACAGACAACAGAGAGCACAACAGACCCCTGTTAGCTCCCAGACATTACAGTACACAGAGATCCAAAATGGCTGCCCTGAAAGACAGACAACAGAGAGCACAACAGACCCCTGTTAGCTCCCAGACATTACAGTACACAGAGATCCAAAATGGCTGCCCTGAAAGACAGAGAACAGAGAGCACAACAGACCCCTGTTAGCTCCCAGACATTACAGTACACAGAGATCCAAAATGGCTGCCCTGAAAGACAGAGAACAGAGAGCACAACAGACCCCTGTTAGCTCCCAGACATTACAGTACACAGAGATCCAAAATGGCTGCCCTGAAAGACAGAGAACAGAGAGCGCAACAGACCCCTGTTAGCTCCCAGAAATTACAGTACACAGAGATCCAAAATGGCTGCCCTGAAAGACAGAGAACAGAGAGCACAACAGACCCCTGTTAGCTCCCAGACATTACAGTACACAGAGATCCAAAATGGCTGCCACATAGCTGCCCAAGGTTCCGAGCTCTTCCATCTGCCAAAGCTAGGCCACAAAAAGGCAACAAGACATCCACAATTCGTACAGATATGCTCTTCTTAAAACCACAGTAAAATATAGACTTATGGGCTTTATCTGTTCCTTGATTAAACAAGGTACCAGCATACAAAGAATGTATTTCACTGAGACGGCTTCAGGCCCTGCTGTAGAGTATAACTTAATGTATTTCACTGAGACAGGCCCTGCTGTAGAGTATAACTTAATGTATTTCACTGAGACAGGCCCTGCTGTAGAGTATAACTTAATGTATTTCACTGAGACAGGCCCTGCTGTAGAGTATAACTTAATGTATTTCACTGAGACAGGCCCTGCTGTAGAGTATAACTTAATGTATTTCACTGAGACAGGCCCTGCTGTAGAGTATAACTTAATGTATTTCACTGAGACGGCTTCAGGCCCTGCTGTAGAGTATAACTTAATGTATTTCACTGAGACAGGCCCTGCTGTAGAGTATAACTTAATGTATTTCACTGAGACAGGCCCTGCTGTAGAGTATAACTTCATGTATTTCACTGAGACAGGCCCTGCTGTAGAGTATAACTTAATGTATTTCACTGAGACAGGCCCTGCTGTAGAGTATAACTTAATGTATTTCACTGAGACAGGCCCTGCTGTAGAGTATAACTTAATGTATTTCACTGAGACAGGCCCTGCTGTAGAGTATAACTTAATGTATTTCACTGAGACGGCTTCAGGCCCTGATGTAGAGTATAACTTAATGTATTTCACTGAGACAGGCCCTGCTGTAGAGTATAACTTAATGTATTTCACTGAGACAGGCCCTGCTGTAGAGTATAACTTAATGTATTTCACTGAGACAGGCCCTGCTGTAGAGTATAACTTAATGTATTTCACTGAGACAGGCCCTGCTGTAGAGTATAACTTAATGTATTTCACTGAGACAGGCCCTGCTGTAGAGTATAACTTAATGTATTTCACTGAGACGGCTTCAGGCCCTGCTGTAGAGTATAACTTAATGTATTTCACTGAGACAGGCCCTGCTGTAGAGTATAACTTAATGTATTTCACTGAGACAGGCCCTGCTGTAGAGTATAACTTAATGTATTTCACTGAGACGGCTTCAGGCCCTGATGTAGAGTATAACCTACTCTGTGTGTTCCAGAGGATGTAAAACGGCTGGATGGGATCCTGGTGCAGCTTGAGGTTGTCCCATAAGATCTGGATCAACACGTGTTTGCTGTCCTCTGACATCCAGTGGCGAGGGACCTGAGGAAGGACAGGGTCAGCAGTGAGAAACACACACACTGGCTGCTCAATGACAATATGTCATGTACTCTATCGCCTGGTGTCACACCTAGCGTTCTGGTAGACAGGGAATCTGGAGTGAGACGTATAGACAGGGAATCTGGAGTGAGACGTAAAGACAGGGAATCTGGAGTGAGACGTATGGACAGGGAATCTGGAGTGAGACGTATGGACAGGGAATCTGGAGTGAGACGTATAGACGGAATCTGGAGTGAGACGTATAGACAGGGAATCTGGAGTGAGACGTATGGACAGGGAATCTGGAGTGAGACGTATAGACAGGGAATCTGGAGTGAGACGTATAGACAGGGAATCTGGAGTGAGACGTATGGACAGGGAATCTGGAGTGAGACGTATGGACAGGGAATCTGGAGTGAGACGTATAGACAGGGAATCTGGAGTGAGACGTATAGACAGGGAATCTGGAGTGAGACGTATAGACAGGGAATCTGGAGTGAGACGTATAGACAGATTCAGGGAATCTGGAGTGAGACGTATAGACAGGGAATCTGGAGTGAGTTGAAGGTTGAAGGACATGTTTCCAAATGCATGTGGATGAGGCCAAGCAAGTGTTTGTGTGTATACCGTAGTGCTCAGAGGTAAGTAGTCCAGGCAGGTTGGTGTGTGTATCCTGTGTGTGTGTGTGTGTGTGTGTGTGTGTATCCTGTGTGTGTGTGTGTGTGTGTATATATACAGTGCTATGAAAAAGTATTTGCCCCCTTTCTAATTTTCTCTACTTTTGCATATTTGTGATACTGAATGTTATCAGATCTTCAACCAAAACCTAATATTAGATAAAGGGAACATAAGTGAACAAATAACACAACAATTACATATTTATTTCATAAACAAAGTTATGCAACACCCAATTCCCCTGTGTGAAAAAGTAATTGCCCCCTTACACTCAGTAACTGGTTGTGCCAGCTGCAATGGGACCCATCTCGTCCAAAAAGTTGACTCAAGTTTGCCAAAAAGCACCTGGATGATCATCAAGACTCTTGGAAGAACGTTCTATGGACAGATGATTCAAAAGTATAACCTTTTGGACGAGATGGGTCCCATAATGCCTGGCGAAAACCAAACTCTGCATTCCAAAGTAAGAACATCATACCAACGGTCAAGCATGGTGGTGGTGGTGTGATGGTTTGGGGATGCTTTGCTGCCTCAGGACCTGGACGACTTGCCTTAATAGAAGGAACCATGAATTCTGCTCTGTATCAGAGAATTCTACAGGAAGCATTTGGTTGGAGTCATTGCAGCTAAAGGTGGCACAACCAGTTACTGAGTGTAAGGGGGCAATTACTTTTTCACACAGGGGAATTGGGTGTTGCATAACTTTGTTTATGACATAAATATGTAATTGTTGTGTTATTTGTTCACTTATGTTCCCTTTATCTAATATTAGGTTTTGGTTGAAGATCTGATAACATTCAGTATCACAAATATGCAAAAGTTATAGAAAATTAGAAAGGGGGGCAAATACTTTTTTCATAGCACTGTATGTGAGTGTTCCCCTACCGTAGATCCCCTGTTGCAGTGCTCTGAGGTCAGTATGAGTCCAGGCAGGTTGCTGGGCAGGTCCAGGCGTCTGAAGTACCAAACCAGGTTCCAGTAGATGATGGGGTGGTGGTCCACCACGGACGATACTGTGATAACAGGGTCTCCCTCGTTCTCCAGCAGGGACTCCAGCTCCTTCCACAGCACCAGGGGACTCAGGTAGGGTACCGTGACTGGTTCAGGGTGGTGAAGACGCCAGTCCACATCCATACCCAGGGAGTCCTGGGGAGGAGGGGTTTCAGGGTCAGGGGTTAAAGTTGAGAAGTTAGGCTGTGGGTGGTACTGGACCACTACAGATACATCATATTAATCTAGTAAGAATGTGTGTGTGGGTGTGTTCTCTAGGACCTTCAGAAAAGCTTTTGCCTCTTTCCCTGATGTCCCCACTGTTCACATAAAAGGTGAAATATGTGCATGTGAACCCAGTATGCGTGTGCTTTGGGGGTGTGTGTGAAATATGTGCATGTGAACCCAGTATGCGTGTGCTTTGGGGGTGTGTGTGAAATATGTGCATGTGAACCCAGTATGCGTGTGCTTTGGGGGTGTGTGTGAAATATGTGTATGTGAACCCAGTATGCGTGTGCTTTGGGGGTGTGTGTGAAATATGTGCATGTGAACCCAGTATGCGTGTGCTTTGGGGGTGTGTGTGAAATATGTGCATGTGAACCCAGTATGCGTGTGCTTTGGGGGTGTGTGTGAAATATGTGTATGTGAACCCAGTATGCGTGTGCTTTGGGGGTGTGTGTGAAATATGTGCATGTGAACCCAGTATGCGTGTGCTTTGGGGGTGTGTCTCACGGTGGCTTCGTTGAGTCGGCTGGGCAAGCTGCCTGTAGTTGGTACACTGTGGTTGAGTGTAGTCGGTTCCTGCATGGGGCCAAAGGCACTGACACTCCGCACCATAGCTGACCCTGGGGACAGGGCCCCCTGGCGCCGCTCTGTGGGGATCTCTATACACTGGGCCCTGGACACACACAGACACAGACACACACACACACACACACACACACACACACACACACACACACACACAGACACACACACACACACACACACACACACACACACACACACACACACACACACACACACACACACACACACACACACACACACACACAGACACAGACACAGACACACAGACACACACACACACACACACACACACACACACCAGTGTTAGGACCAGGTGTTGCAGATTGCGGAGGAGCTCCTGTTTTCCATTGCAGATAGTATCAGTAGGTGGCTACTTCAAACACATTCTCTAATGAGATGTCATGTGATCCAACAGAAGCCCAAATGAGGAGGGAGAGGGAACACTACCAGCATACTAATATTGACTAATAATCTCAGGAAACTAATTGAGAGAGGGAACACTACCAGCATACTAATATTGACTAATAATCTCAGGAAACTAATTGAGAGAGGGAACACTACCAGCATACTAATATTGACTAATAATCTCAGGAAACTAATTGAGAGAGGGAACACTACCAGCATACTAATATTGACTAATAATCTCAGGAAACTAATTGAGAGAGGGAACACTACCAGCATACTAATATTGACTAATAATCTCAGGAAACTAATTGAGAGAGGGAACACTACCAGCATACTAATATTGACTAATAATCTCAGGAAACTAATTGAGAGAGGGAACACTACCAGCATACTAATATTGACTAATAATCTCAGGAAACTAATTGAGAGAGGGAACACTACCAGCATACTAATATTGACTAACAATCTCAGGAAACTAATTGAGAGAGGGAACACTACCAGCATACTAATATTGACTAATAATCTCAGGAAACTAATTGAGAGAGGGAACACTACCAGCATACTAATATTGACTAATAATCTCAGGAAACTAATTGAGAGAGGGAACACTACCAGCATACTAATATTGACTAATAATCTCAGTGAATAATTGAGAGAGGGAACACTAAGCATACTAGTATTGACTAATAGTCTCAGTGAGAGAGTGTAATACGTATAGTGTATTGAGTGTAGTAGTGTAGTGTATAGTGTGTAGTGTGTAGTGTATATGTGTAGTGTGTAGTGTGTAGTGTATAGTGTAGTAGTGTGTAGTGTGTAGTGTATAGTGTATAGTGTGTAGTGTGTAGTGTAGTAGTGTGTAGTGTATAGTGTGTAGTGTGTAGTGTGTAGTGTATAGTGTATAGTGTGTAGTGTGTAGTGTAAATTGTATAGTGTGTAGTGTATAGTGTGTAGTGTATAGTGTGTAGTGTATAGTGTAGTGTATAGTGTGTAGTGTGTAGTGTGTAGTGTATAGTGTGTAGTGTGTAGTGTGTAGTGTAAATTGTGTAGTGTGTAGTGTATAGTCTATAGTGTATAGTGTGTAGTGTAAATTGTGTAGTGTATAGTGTATAGTGTATAGTCTATAGTGTGTAGTGTGTAGTGTATAGTGTATAGTGTGTAGTGTATAGTGTATGAGTGTGTAGTGTGTAGTGGTGTGTAGTGTATGTTAGTGTGTAGTGTATAGTGTGTAGTGTATAGTGTATAGTGTATAGTGTATAGTGTGTAGTGTATAGTGTATAGTGTGTAGTGTATAGTGTATAGTGTTGGTGTAGTGTGTAGTGTAGTGGTGTAGTGTTGAGTGTGTGGTAGTGTAGTGCGTAGTGGTGGTCATAGTGGTGTATAGTGTATAGTGTATAGTGTATAATAGTGTGTAGTGTAGTGTGTAGTGTGTAGAGTGTATAGTGTATAGTGTATAGTGTATAGTGTATGTGTGTAGTGTGTAGTGTGTAGTGTGTAGTGTGTAGTGTGTGTAGTGTGTAGTGCGTAGTGTAGTGATAGTGTAATAGTGTATAGTGTTAGTGTATAGTGTATGGTATGTAGTGTATAGTGTATAGTGTATAGTGTATGATAGTGTAGTGTGTAGTGTGTAGTGTATAGTGTATAGTGTATAGTGTATAGTGTATAGTGTATAGTGTATAGTGTATAGTGTGTAGTGTATGGTGTACCTGTTGTTACCAGAGCAGCCCTCTACAGTGATCCTGGGTGAGAGAGGTGACAGGACGGTGGTGGGACAGGGAGTGGACAGGGTGGACGTCCCGGTGTCCAGACCGGTGGACACAGAGTAGGACGACGACACAGCCTCATCCGCTGACGGACTGCTCTTCAGGAAGAACCTGAAGGGAGCGCAGGAGAGGAAAGACGGGGTGACAGGAGGACGGGGGAGAAGGATGAGTGTAGGTGTGATATTGGCAGATAGAGGGAGGGTGTAAATGTATGTGTGTATAAACTGTACCTCCCAGGTCCTCTCAGGTCTCTGATCTCTACATTGAGGAAGGGGAGGAAGGGGACCCCACAGAAGGGACAGGTGGTGTTGAGGTTCGAGTCGTCAGCCGTCCATCCTGCCATGATCTCCTCATCGTACACCAGACAGTCACACGTCTTACAGCGAGAGCAGCTGGAGATCAGCAGCTGGAAGCACACAGCAGAGCCACCATGGACGTCAGGTCAGGCAGGGGTCGGCACAAAATGGCAGAGACCACCCTGGCCTGGATCCTTTGTCTCGAGCTAGCTGTAGTGTTGGCTTCTTTTCAATGTTCCCGTGAGTTTTCCTGGTTTAAGTTTGAGAGGTCTGTATGTGTGGTGTTCTCACCTCCATGGCGTAGTTCTGGAAGACACTGGTATTGCTGGTGTAGCGAGACGAGCCCAGATCGGACCGGTCTGGGAGAGGAAAGCCTGGAGGAGAGAGAGGGCACGACCGGAGAAGAAGCATACCATTATCCATGAAGGTCTGCTATCATTGGTGTCAGCAGTAAACAGTCTCTGATGGCTAGCCGTTAGCTAACCGCTAACTCAGGGCAGTGGATTTCCATGTCAGGCGTGCTACCGCTAGTGCACAGTGGATGCTAATCAGACATGAGAAGGGCAGAGCGTCTGAGTAGCTTGAATGAAGAGCTCCAATCAGACTCCACCTCAAATCACCTCAACTGTACAAGGCATCGTCTGCTGGCCTAGTTTGGTAAGAGTCCTTTCTACCTCCCCTACCTCTTGGCCAGGGCAGTACCTGGTTGTCTAACCCTAGCTCCTCCCTCTCTCCTCCCCAGTGACAGGGCAGTACCTGGTTGTCTAATCATAACTCCTCCCTCTCTCCTCCCCAGTGACAGGGCAGTACCTGGTTGTCTAACCCTAGCTCCTCCCTCTCTCCTCCCCAGTGACAGTACCTGGTTGTCTAACCCTAACTCCTCCCTCTCTCCTCCCCAGTGACAGGGCAGTACCTGGTTGTCTAACCCTAGCTCCTCCCTCTCTCCTCCCCAGTGACAGGGCAGTACCTGGTTGTCTGACCCTAACTCCTCCCTCTCTCCTCCCCAGTGACAGGGCAGTACCTGGTTGTCTAACCCTAGCTCCTCCCTCTCTCCCCCCAGTGACAGGGCAGTACCTGGTTGTCTAACCCTAGCTCCTCCCTCTCTCCTCCCCAGTGACAGTACCTGGTTGTCTGACCCTAGCTCCTCCCTCTCTCCCCCCCAGTGACAGGGCAGTACCTGGTTGTCTAACCCTAACTCCTCCCTCTCTCCCCCCCCAGTGACAGGGCAGTACCTGGTTGTCTAACCCCTAACTCCTCCCTCTCTCCCCCAGTGACAGGGCAGTACCTGGTTGTCTGACCCTAACTCCTCCCTCTCTCCCCCCAGTGACAGGGCAGTACCTGGTTGTCTAACCCTAGCTCCTCCCTCTCTCCCCCCAGTGACAGGGCAGTACCTGGTTGTCTAACCCTAACTCCTCCCTCTCTCCTCCCCCCAGTGACAGGGCAGTACCTGGTTGTCTAACCCTAACTCCTCCCTCTCTCCTCCCCAGTGACAGGGCAGTACCTGGTTGTCTAACCCTAACTCCTCCCTCTCCCCCCCAGTGACAGGGCAGTACCTGGTTGTCTAACCCTAACTCCTCCCTCTCTCCCCCCAGTGACAGGGCAGTACCTGGTTGTCTAACCCTAACTCCTCCCTCTCTCCCCCAGTGACAGGGCAGTACCTGGTTGTCTAACCCTAACTCCTCCCTCTCTCCCCCAGTGACAGGGCAGTACCTGGTTGTCTAACCCTAACTCCTCCCTCTCCCCCCCAGTGACAGGGCAGTACCTGGTTGTCTAACCCTAACTCCTCCCTCTCTCCCCCCCCCAGTGACAGGGCAGTACCTGGTTGTCTAACCCTAACTCCTCCCTCTCAAGGCAGCAATATGTTACCTGTCTGTCTGTGTGGGGCTGTCTAGTCGACTACACAAGGGGCTCCCTCCCTCCCTCCCCACTCCTCCTCCACTCACCCCCCAGTGACAAGGCAGCAATATGTTACCTGTCTGTCTGTGTGGGGCTGTCTGTCCGTCTGTCTGTCTGTGTGTGGGACTGTCCAGTCTGCTCCTCAAGGGACTGCGTCTGGGTGGGCTTCTCCTGGGGCTCCTACGGGGCCCGGGGCCGTTCCTTTGAGGGGAGATGATGGAGCCCTCTGGGTCCCCCAGGCCCTCCTCATCCACATCCAACAGGGAGGAGCAGTCAGGGTCCATGCCCAGAGAGGACACACTCAGACGGTCACAGTTCCCATCCTGGAGGGGGTGGACAGGGTATACAATGGAGGTTCAGGAACAAAATAAATGTTGCTGCAACGTGTCTGCTCTGAGAATCTGGGAAGCACCCAGCTGCATTCAGTAGTGGTGTGGACAAGACACTTGTTCTGATTCATGTCGCACAGTATTACAAAATAGCTTTATGCCATTCAGAAATGTGTTATTTTGACGCACCACTATAACACCCTCCATTGACAACCAATGAGCGTACCTTGGTGGGCATGGTGTAGGAGGTGGCCAGGCGAGAGTACCACTTGCTAGCCTTCTCTGCTACACCTTTCCCGGCTGAGAACATGCTGCTCTTAAACACATCCAGGGTGGGGGTGAGGAGCTGGTCCAGGGCGAAGGAGGAGGAGGACATAGAGGGGAGACAGCAAACCCAGGTCCCTGTCTCTCTCCCTCTCCCGGTAGGGGCTGGGGGTGGGGGTGGAGCGGGGACAGGAGGGTGAGGACCAGAGCCTCTGTCTGCCAGGCTGGGAGGGCGAGGGGGAGTGGTAGGTCCTGGAGCGCGGTAATCCTCCTGTCCTGAGAGGGGAGCTATGGGGGAGACTGGCCCGTCGAGGTGTGGTGATGAGTGGGGGAGGAGGATGGAGGAACAGGGGACTGGAGGGGTCTTGGAGGTCCATACTGGAGGTCCGGCTGTTCAGAGGAGAACCCATATGGTTCATGTACATCTCTATCTCCCTAGCCAGGTGGTCTCGGCGGCGGCCCGTAGGGGTCGCGACCCCATCCATCTCTACTTCCAGGTCGTCCTCTCTGTCCCCCTGTGACTTGGACTCAGCTGCCAGGAGGGACAGCGGGTCGAAGCCTGTCTCGATCCCTGTTCGTTTAACGGCTCCCCGCGAGGCTGAGGCCACACCCACACTGCCATAGCTGGCGCTGCGTTCCACCGTCCTCTTCCTTGATTGGCTGGTTTTAGCAACGCTCTCTGTGGTCGGTCCTTCCAGATCTAGGTCCTCCAGATCAAAGATGGCGTCTGTGTTATTCTTGTCCTCGTCACTGGAGTCCCTCTCCTCTCCGTCTTCTGGGCTGTCTCTACGTCTGCAGCGCCTTATGGATAAATGAATAGATTAGATTTAAAAAATAGATGAAAATACATTTTGATATTCATAATTTACTGATCACCAAAGGGGATATTTAATTTCAGAAGCATGAACATAAACAAACAGAGAGGAGAATATGAAATCCATGACCTTCAAATATGAATACAGGTTATTCTCATTGAGATGACATTTTTTACATTTGACATTTTTAGCCATTTAGCAGACGCTCTTATCCAGAGCGACTTACAGTTAGTGAGTGCATACATTTTCATACTGATCCCCCGTGGGAATCGAACCCACAACCCTGGCGTTGCAAGCGCCATGCTCTACCAACTGAGCTACACGGGACAGCTATTGTGCAAGATGGCAGCGGTCAGTAATGTTCCACATCAATGATCATTCACCTGGTTCTACCCCCTG